>NC_064848.1:41450365-41750365 GCF_024139225.1 Suncus etruscus
GTTCACAAGCATTCTACTGCCTAGCATAGATTTCCTATAGTCTTTGCACATTGTTTTATCACTAACATGATGTACCTGCCGGAGAAGTCATTGTCACTGGCACTATGGGACCACAACCTCAGGTGACTAAATACCACACCTGGGAAATGAGGAAGATAATGAGGGAAATGAGGGCAAGGAGAAGCCAGTGTGAGAGAGGCTGTGCCACTTATATATAATGTGTGTAGGAATAAAGAGATGGGGTAGACATAAAAATCTGTGTGCATCCTTCACATGAACAGCTGGAAAACACCAAAGAGTTTTGACTGGGCATCCCTGGCCAAATTAGTGAGACCATAAACTTAAAATTGGGGTGTATGCATAAAGACATATGTGCAGGCTTGGTCCACTATGTAGGATGCTGAGGGTTCCTTTTCCCAAGAGTAACACTTTTTATGCATCTTCTCGAGAAACTGGAGACATGCAGCATCCAGAAACTTGGCTCCCAGGAAGATGCCCAGTGATTAGACTAATTATCTAAATGAAACTTACTTGATACAAATCTAATGGTCAACAAGATGTTTAAGAACTGAAGACAGCTGAGGAATCTTTAAAAGTAACTTAGTAAATGTTGCATAGTGCTTGACTTAAATTCCAAAAACATCCTAAATCTCAGGAAACTCTCTACCACCACCACTGTCAAAATTCTTTGTCTATAAGCATCTGCCTTTGCCAAGAGTTCTTTACCCAATTCCTGTCTCCCTCTCGTGTTTTCAACTTGCTGCCTCTAGCTTCCGCCCCAAATATCTCTCTCAAGAAAACAAATGCTTAGAGAACATGGCACTGAGTACAGCACTCACTCACGGTGCTCATGGTTGTCACTTACTAGATTAGCAAAAGTATGTATCTGTCTAGCTTGCTAAGGGGCTTAAATTTTTTGTTAATATAGCATTGTGATTTTTCAGAGGCTGGAGCCATAGCACAGTGGATAGGGTGTTTGAATTGCACACGGCTGACCTAGGTTTGATCCCGGGTGTCCAGTAAGTTCTCCCTAGCCTGCCAGAAGCGATTTTGGAGCACAGGAGTAACCCGTGAATGCTGCTGGGTATGGGAAAAAAAAAAAAACAAAACAGTGTGGTTTTCAAAGTTATTGATGGTTAAATTTTGAACATGTAATTTTTCAGCACCAACCCCATTACTAGTGTCAACCTCCCTCCACCAATGTTCCTAGAGTCCATCCTATACCTCCCGTGCCTGCCTTGCCATCATAATAAACACCTTTTTATATTTGAGTTCAATGTTGTTGACTCTGGTTTGAATATTTAGTTTGGTGTTGTTGTTGTTGTTGTTGTTTGGTTTTTGGGTCACATCCAGCAGCACTCAGGGGTTACTCTTGGCTCTACGCTCAGAAATTGCTCCTGGCAGCTCATGGGGGACCATATGGGATGCCGGGATTCGAACCACCGTTCTTCTGCATGCAAGGTAAACACCCTGCCTCCATGCTATCTCTCTGGCCCCGAATATTTAGTTCTTTTCTTCCTTAACACACCTAATGTATCTGAATCCCCTTAACCCCTGAACCCTGTTATTTCAAATCTATCTTCCTTCCCCTTCATTTTATTTCTTTCCTTCTCACTATTCTTTGGAACCAATAGTGTTCTAGGTAAGCCCATTCGAACCATGCATTCCCTCATACAGTTATTCTAGATACCATATCTAAGTGACATTATCATAAATTTATCCTTCTTTCATCTTAGTTCATTTAGCATAATATCTTCCATTTTCATCCAATTTGCAGTGAATCACATGCTTGTATCATTCCTTATAGCTATGTAGTATTCAACATATATATATATATATATGCCACATCTTCATGATATACCTATCAGTTGACACTACCTCTTAGCTATTGTACTGAGTGCTGTGATGAATAGAGGTGTGCATAAATGCTTTTGAAAGAATGTTTTTCTGTCCTGGAAATAGATACCCAAAAGTGAAATTTCTGAGTCATATGCCAGCTCAATTCTGAATTTACTGAGAATCCTCCATACTGTTTTTTATGGGGATTAAACAAGACAACATGCCCACCAGAATTGGATGAGAGTTACTTCTTCACCATATTTTCCTATATATATTAATCCCACTATTTTTCACATATGCCATTCTCACTGGCATGAGATGATATCTCATTTTCATCTTGATTTGACTTCCCTAGTGTAAGTGATGAGCATTTTTTCATTTGCCTGTTGTCCACCTGTTGATTTTCCTCATAGAGGTGTCTGTTCATATCCTCTATCCATTTTTGATAGGGTTTTTAGGTTTTGGTGTATTAATCTTTGTGTGATTTAATACCTTTTCAATAACAAAATAATTCTTCATTATTTTCATTTTTCATGAATTTTCATTTTCATGAAATTTTCATTTTATTCAGTAATTTAAATATGTCATTCTTTCCTTGACTAGCTTGTTTTAAATGTATAATCTGGTTTGATAACTGTCTTCTTTGTTTTATACTTGAAGTTTTTCTTCTCTTTTACAGCTTTAAAGACTCCATCACTCTTTGTTTTATGCCATTTGGATTACTATATGTCTTGGTGTTGTTCTGTTAGGATCTATTTTGTTTGATACTCTGGCTCTTGTATTTGTAGAGCAGTCTCTTTCCAAAGAGTAGGGAAGTTCTCTTCTATTATCTCTTTCACTACCTGTTCTTCCCCTTTCCCTTTTCTTCCCCTTTTGGTTTTTGTATAATTCAAAGATTATTTATTTTGTCTTTGTTCATTAAGTATCTTATATTTTCTTCCATTGTTTTATCTCTCATTTTTTGACTTCTTTATCAATACTGGCTTGTAATTTGTCTGCAAATATCCACCTGTGTAGTTATGCTATTATGTCTTACTAACATGTTCTTTCGTTCCTTTCATTCCATTTGTATGGATTCTTCTTTGAGTTGGTTGAATTATTCATCTATAGGTTGCTTAATTTCACAGTCTAGAGCAGGGGTCTCAAACTCGCGACCCGCGGGCCATTTGCAGCCCTCCGCACAACATTTTGTGGCCCTGCTCTACAGGAATCTTTTTATGTTTTGTTTTGTTTTAGTTGTTTGGGTCACACCCCCCAATGTTCAAGGCTTACTGCTGACTTTGCACTCAAGAATCACCCCGACTTTGCCTCCTGTGGCCCCCAGATAAATTAAGTTTGAGACCCTTGGTCTAGAGCCTCCTTGATTTCTGTTGCTAAACATTAAGTATTGATTTTAGGTCCTCATCTACAAGGTTCAAGTGTTTTGATGGTTTTGGTTTGGGATATGGTTTCTTTTCATATCCCCAGTTGCCTTTGTTCTCTCTAGTTTTCCCATTGTTCTTTGCATTTAGTTGATTGGGATGATGGAGTTTCTGGTTCCCCATTATTTAAGAAAGTAATCTATTGAATTGATTATATAAAAAGTGACTAGAAATATATCTGCCATGTAGGTTATTTTCATAATCACACAATGTTATATAAGTACAATTGGAAAAATTGCCAACTAATTTTTTGGTTTGGTCAACTAAGTTTTGAGGCTGTATATTTTCTAAGATAAGAAGTAATGGAACCAATCTGCCTGGAAATTCTAGACATAGATTAAACGAGAATATCATACGGGCTGGAGTCAGAGAGATGGTGGGTTGAAAGAAGCATGTGGGGAATTGACACTAGCCATTAAGGAGGGTCCTTAATAGCAGCAGAGTTCTAAGAGTTCCTCTTTGAGTAGAAGCACTTGAATTGGGAGGGCAGATGGGGGGGGGCTCAGGATGGGTGGTGGGCTGAAGGAAGTACTGGGGGTGGGGAGAAATTGGCAGTGGCACTGGCAGCCAGGATAATTCTGATTGGTAACAAGGATCAAAAGCTCCATTTCTTGGTAGATGCACCTGAATTGGGATGGCAGCTGGGCAAGACCTATATATCATTTTCCTTTATTTTCTTTCTTTTTAATTTTTATTGTGAACAAAGTGGATTATAAATCTTTCACAGCAATATTTAAGATACATAGTGACAGTAAATCAGGGGCATTCTTACCACCAGTGTTGTCCTCCCTCCACCCCTGTTTCCAGCATACATCCCATATCTCCCTCCTTTGCTCCCTGGACTGCTAGTGTTACAGGTCCCGTCTTTGTATAGCTTGTTGTAGATTGGGTATTAATTCTGTTGTTGTTGACTTTGGGTTTGGTGTTAAAGTTTCATCATTTTTTATTTCTACTCAATATTCATAAGACTGTTTAGTCCTGGTACTATCCATTTACCCCCACAATTTATGAGGCAGGACAACATGATTCAAGTTATGTGGTTCTGTTAGAAAAAAAAAGAAAAAAGGAAAAAACTGGGAGGAGACCATCTAGAGGCCTCTGTAAATAGAGATTGTGGTATTTGCACAGGTCATAGGATGAAGTCTAGAATAGAATTGTTCTTTTTGGTTCTAGAAGTTCTGTTCCATCATTGTTATTTTAATCAGTCTTCTGTAATTGGTGGTCTTGGTTTTTGCACAGATCCTAGGATGAAGCCTAGAATAGAACCTTTCTTTATGGTTCCAGAAGTTCTGCTCAGTCACAGTTGTCAAAGTCAGACCTCTGGAATTAGAGATCTTGGTAAATGTACAAATTCTAGGCCGGAGCCTAGGTTAGGGTCTTTCTTATTGGTCCCAGGATAAGTTCTGTCCAGTCATAGTAGTTAAAATTAGTCTTCCATAGTTAGCAATCTTGGTTTTTGCACAGATCGAAGGACAACATGTCTTCTGATTTCATCTTACCTTTAGGTGATGAGATAAGACAACCTACTCCTAGATCAAGTTGTTGCCGTTTCCTCATTGTCAGAATGTTATATCAAATCTGGTGCAACTTGAAGACCTATATTTTATTTTCTAATGTAAAGACAATATTCCTTTTCTTAGGATAAAATGTTATCTTAATAGGCTACTTCAGATTTTTTTATTTTATAAATTTTCCAGATGAGCTTCACAATTATGAATTATACATTAGTAAGATTTACCTCTCTTATGTGAATTATAAAATGGATTAGCAAAGAAATATCCATAATCTTTAAATATATAACTTCAAATATTTAGTTTTTTAAAAAATATATTTTTAAATTTATAATTTTTGCAATCTTAGATTATCTTTATTCATCTATATGTTTGTGTCACTAATTCCACAAAAATAATCAAAACAAAACAAAAAATTATCTTATGTGTCTTTAGAAAAAATAAAGTAATATGATCCAAGTCATATAGGTGGAAGTTTTCTTTATGAAGCTGAGCTTACATTGTGGAGGAGTTTCAGAGAGGTCCTTGGGACACTTGTAGAGGGAAGTGATTTTTCTGGTGATGGATCTGCTGTTGAAATGATGTATGTATAAAAAATATGATTAACAGTATTGTAAAACCTGATACATCAGTAAATTTTTTAATTACTTGGTTTTCAGACCAAAGTCAATCACCAATTACTGTCACCTATGGCTCCAGAATATATAGAGTTTTATTTTACTTGGAAAATAAAGTAAATATCAGTCTAAAATCAGAGATAATTGGGGTAAAAGCCATTGTAAAGAAGCGAAGAGCTGACCTAAGGGCTGTGAAATAATGGAAAGAGGAGTCAATAATGACTGAAGTCTATGCACCAGACCTAAGGATCCTAAAGGATCTTCGAATACAAATGAACATAATAAAGGCCAGTCTAGCTGCTAAAGAAAAGTAATATTACATTTTACATGCTTGTTTGTAATAATCAGATACATAGCTAGTCATTTACCCAGATCAGGCAGAAAAAAAAAACACCAAGGGCAGGTCAAGAAAGTTAAAGGGAACCTCCCAGGCAGTCCATAGAAAGGAGAAGGGTAATAAAAATGTTTCTTTAGCAAATATCTTCTACTAAATAAGTTTTCTCTATATCTAAAAGCTTTCTTATACCTATTTAGCAAGTACCTGAAGATGTATGACATGCAAAGACATTAAATATCAAATAATGTTACTTTTTTGGTCCAAGAAAAAACAGTCTCAGCTCTTCTACCTCCCTGAAGATTCAGAGTTCTGTGGCCATGTGATTTGGTCTTCTCATTCACCCTCAGGAGCTCTCATTGCCATCTCAAGTTCAAGTCCTTCTGAGCTCACTGAGTCTGTAGACAAAAGAAGAAGCCAATCCAGTGTGTGGGTCCCAAGCTTTCCTGTCTTGCAGAAGAGGGCAGTAGGCCCTGCCTCTCTAGTACCTAAGCACAGCAACACAGTCAGCAATAGTCTTTGATCCTTCATCTGCACTGGTTTTGGCTCTTCTTGGCAATATTGAATAAAGGGTATAGGCATGACCTTGGCATCTCCTTTGGAAAGAATGTGGAACTGGCCCAGACTAAGCCATGATCCACCAAAGAACTCTACTTCTTGCCATCTATAGCCATGGCTTCCTGCTGCCTTCCCACAATTACTCCCAGCCTCAGATTTTAAATGACCACAGCCATCCCTAATAACTCCCAAAGGGGATCTACAAGCTGGGTCAGGCATGCTGTACAAAGAACCTTTTTTTTTTTTTTTTTTTAGACAAGTAGTTGACTTCTTTTCCAAACAAGAGGATTCAGCACTTAAGAGAATAGAAACAACTGTTTTTTAATAGCAACCAACTGGTCATGAAGTAATTGTAGCTTTCCCCAGATAGGTGATTTGTTTCTAGAGAAGAGGGAGGAAATAAAAATCAGGAAGTTCAAGTCTCAGATATTTTTAAGGTTATTTTTATTATTTTTATAAGAGGGATTATTGTTCAGGGTTGACTCCTAGCTCTGTGTTTAGAAGCAAGCCCTGGTGGTGGTCAGGAGACCATGTAGTGCCAGGGATCAAAGAAGGTCATATGTATGTAAGGGATGCAAGTGGTTTATTGTCTATCGTATTTTCTGGCGTATAAGACGACTTTTGAAATGAGAAAAAGTCAATCGAAAATCAGGTGTCGTCTTGAACGTCGAGTATATCCTGAAAAACATTTCGATATACCACTAAATGAAAATCCTCTGGATATTGCCACGAAAGGAATTTTCCAACTCAATCCTGCACCAATCACTGCAAGGCTGCTCGGACAGCTTCTCTACCTCAGCCAATCCAAGCAGGCATTTTTTTTTAATTTCTACTGTGACCAAAGTGCATTACAAATCTTTCAATGCATCATTTATGGTACATAGTGACAATGAATGAGGAGCATTCCCACCATCAGTGCTGTCCTCCCTCCACCCCTGTTCACAGTATGCAACCCATATCTCCCTCCTCTACCCCCCAGAATGCTAGTGCAACTGGTCTCCACTTTACAGCTTGTTGTAGATTGAGCATCCATTCCACCGCCATTGGAGATAAAAAAGGATAAGAAAAAAGGGAGGAAAAAAAATTGGTGACAACTACCAAAAAAAGAAAGAAGAGAGAGAAAAAATGGAAGAAAAAAGAAAAAAAATGGACCTGGAAAATAAAAATAAAAATAAATCTCTAAATAATAACCACAAGAAAAAGAAAGAGAAAAGTGGAAGGAAAAAAAGAAGGAAAATAAAGTAAAAAACTAACAAATCAAAACAAAACAAGAAAAAGTATGGGTGCTGGAGGAGTGGCAGGGTTTGGCGTTACCCCCACTTTTTTTTTTTTTTTTGCATAGGCACAGTAAGCATTGAGGAAGAAAGGGAATTCCCGTGGCCTAAGAGATTTAGGGTTTCTCCATCCTTGAAGCATACCATCATGGGATCAACCCCTGGCTCCATATATACTCATTACCCCATCCCAAAGGCTTTTTTGTGATGCCAGGAAAGATTCCTCTCAGTTGTGTGTGAGAAAATCAAGCCACTATAGCTAGCAATCTTGGTATTTGCGCAGGTTATAGGTCAGGGTCTAGGATAGAGTCTCTAGGTTCTAGAGGTTACTATCCATCATTGTTGTTGTGTTCAGTCTTCTGTAACACTTGCTCCCTGTTTTCGTTCAGTCCCGAAGCCAAAGCCTAGGATATTATGGATCTAAAGCTTCTGCTCAGGCTCTGTTGTCCAAGTTGGACCTTTGCAATAAGACATCTTGTTGTTGTTGTTGTTTATGTGTCCTGGGCTACAGCCTAGGGTAGGGTTTTCCTTATTAGTCCCAAGGTAGGTTCTGTTCAGTTACGGTTGTCAAAGTCAGTTACCTGTTGTTGGTGCTCTTATTTTTCACAGTTCAAAGGATGATATCTCTTCTGATTTCCATTTAGTGTTAGGTGATGTGATAGGACAGTCTATTAGGTCTTAGGTCAAGTTTTCCTTTCCTCGTTGTCATATCAAAACTGGCACAAGTTGGTGCCAGAGCAGTGCTATAAATCTCCCAATGGAGCTTAGCTCCTGGTGGTGTTGCCTGGAGCTGTATCATTTCTGCGTTGGGGATCTGGGGTTTGGGATTGGACTAACACTGTCCAATCTCCTGGGGACTGCATTGTATCCACATGACTCATGTTCAGATTGGGAGGCACCCTTCTGCTATAAAAAGTGAGTTCTTATCCCTAGAAAATAAGATCTTGTTTCTGTGTCTATGGTTTCCCCTTTTTTTACTGTGCCCATACAAAAACGTATGTACTGCGTTGCTGGTGCTATTCTGGGTAAGGATGACAGGCTGCACACACAGTCTCTGTTGTCTGGTTTTGTTCTGAGCTTTTATCTCAGTCAAGGCTTTTTGTACCAAGCAGTACAAAAATGGTAAGGTAGAGAAAAAAATGTATATATTAAAATAGAACAAATAAATAAAACTGAGTTAAAAAAAAAAAAGGTATTTGAATAAAGCAAGTGGTAGTGGAGGCTACCTGTATATTTAGGAATACACATCTTAAGACGTATTGTTATAGAGGTATTGAGCTTCCATAGGCAATATAAGATTCCTAATTAGGTCTTTTGATATATTCTTGTGGGGCATAAAAGCCAAGGTACTTTTCAATTTACAGGCCTTGGAATTGAATTTGAGAGATGCTTTGCTGCATTAGGAGACTATATAGTGTCTTTGAGCTGGGGGTTTTGCTGAGGCTGATTCCTGTATCGTGCAACAGTCCACGATTTGGTGGGGGTGAGAGGGACCATCAAGCATGAGTCAGCAGGCATGCTGGTTGTAGTTCTTTGCCGGTGCATGAGAACGGAGAGCCAGAGGTTGTCTTCCACTGAGGAGCTGGAAGGTGGTCTGTTGGGGCAGGAGGTCAATCTTGGTGCCTACTGAGTTAGGAACTGAGTGTAAAAAGGGTTAAATTAGAGGAAGATAACAGATCAGGATTGGGAGATGAGGGGATAGAAGAGACACAGGGGTAGGGGAGAGGCAATACATGACAGGGACTATATATTATATATATGAATTGTTTGTAATTTTGGCTTGGAGTCAGTACATAAAGTCATGTCCACATAAAGAATGACTTTAAAGATCTATTTGAGTGTTATCATCCACATCTTTGGCATTCGTTTCCTTTCCTAGGAACCGTCTAGAATGAAGAACATTTTTAGATAATGCTTAAAAAGTCTATTTGTCACGCGGGAGCATTTGCACCTGTGCGGTTATGAAAATGAGTATTAGTAAGAAAAGACACTGCTTCAGGGGGTCCAGCATGAATATGGGAGGAGTTTCCCTCCTTCCCCCTCCCCCCAGAGCCCAGTTGCCAGACCTGGCCCTGAAGACCAGTTTGGCATGGGGGGGGGGGAAATCTCAATCTCCTGGACTAAGTTGTCAGCCCAGGAGGCCATTGGCCAGCTGTCTGCCAAGATTCTCAGCCATACCCATAGGAGAGGAGCAGGAATCCTGGCATGTGAGATCTTCTGGGTCCAGCTGCAGCCTCCCTCTCCAGTATGAAAAAGCATGGGGGAGGAGTTTGCCTCCTCCCCATCCCCCCAGAGCTTAGATGCCAGATCTGACCTTGAAAGCCAGTGTGGCGTGGGGGGCTTTCGGTCTCCTGGACTAACTGGTCAGTCCTGGAGGCCTTTGGCCAGCTGTCTGTCCAGATTCCCAGCCATGCCAGTAGAAGAGGAGCAGGAATCCTGCCATGTGGAATCTTCTGGGTCCAGCTGCAGCCTTCCTGTCCAGTTTGAAAAAGCATGGGATTGGAGTTTCCCTCCTCCCCTCTTCCCCCAGAGTCCAGTTGCCAGACGTGGCCCTGAAGACTAGTTTGGCATGGGGGATCTCAGTCTCTTGAACTAAGTGATCAGCCCAGGAGGCCATTGGCTAGCTGTCTGCACAAATTCCCAGCCATACCTGTAGGAGAGGAGCAGGAATCCTGGCATGTGGGATCTTCTGGCAGGCTTTTTATGCATGCAAATTATGCAATGTTCTATATCCAAATCTACACTGTAAAAAGCCTGCTCAGATTGGCCAGAGTCAGAGAGGAAGTCTAAAATTAGGGGTCATCTTATATGCCCAGTCGTCTTATAAAGTATGCTGTCTCTGCACCAGAACTTCTTTAGAAAATGGCTTTTTTTTTTCTTTTGGGGCCACACCGAGTGACACCTGGGTTATTCTTGGCTATGTGCTCAGAAATCTCTCCTGACTTGGGGAACCATATGGGACGCCCAGACATCAATCTGTGGTCCTTCCTAGGTTAGTGCATGCAAGGCAAATACCCTACTACTTGCGCCACTGCTCCAGCCCTGGCTTTTTTGTTTTTAATTACTTTTTAAAAGTGAATCTGGAACTAAACTGTGTTTATTCTTATAATGTATCTTTAGAAATATCTCAAACTGACACATTTTCTGAAGCTAAATTTTCCCTAGCATGTACCAACTTATAGTGACCATAACACAAAAAATATAACTGAAATGAAACATTACATTTGTTTCAGGTATAAAACATCATAATTTTATATGTGTGTACATTGTGAAATTGTGACTACAATATCTAGGAACTATCTATCACCACACTACCAAATTTTATAATTCCCTTTCTTGGAAATTTTTTATTATGTTCAACATATTTGCTCTAGTGTTGTTTTATTATAAAATAAAGAGTCCTAGTTTTGGTAGGGGGACAGTGAGGCCTTTCTGGGCTCCACCCAACTCCTGCAGCCCTTATGGCTTGGCAGGTCTGAAGGTTGCAGGATGAGGGCAGAGAGATTCACAAAGCAGTCAGATAAAGTTTCAGGAGTCAGCCAGCTTTACTTCACAGTCCTAACATAACATATACATTTCCTCACATGGCTTCTATGCTAAGCCTTTTCCTAGCAGCTACTTCTCTACTCCTTCTGAATCTCTCGGCCTCTATCTCCCTTTCAGCAGCTTTTTCCAGGCTTCCTTTCTGACTAACTACCTTTGCTGAAGCTACTGCTGCTACTTCTTTGCTGATGCTGAATCGGATGCTGAATCTCTAGTGAATCTCGCTGTTGATTCTCGCTTCTGCCCCACTTCTCTCTCTAACTCTCCTTCTTAATCCCTCTCTCCCCACAAGTCAGCCTCCTTTACCCGCCCCTTGCAGGTGTGGGCAGTTCTGATCATTAAGGTGGGATAAATAAGAAGTTGGGGGAGGGGATACCCACACTATAGTAGCAATGCTGTGCATCCTTATGATTTATTACATAATTGAAAGTTTGCATGTTTTGACTGTTTTAATTATTTCATTAACTTTCAGGATTTTTTTTAGATGCTGAGTTTTAAACCCAAGGCTTCATATATGAAAAGCAAGGGCTCTAATACTGAAATACATCACCATTCCTTCAAAAGAAACTTTTTTCCTAGATGCTAAATGGAAAACAAAGTAGGTTGCTAAAGAATATATCAAAATGATAGCATTTTTGACAACCATATTTCATTTGCTCATTGTTCACAGAAATAATGTTAAGATATTGATTTAAGTACTACAAGGAGATAAATGCACTTAATGTTTTTATATTCTGAAATGTTATAATGTTCATACACAAAAATACCTTATGTTATCTATTAGAAACTAAACACAAGGGCCGGAGAGATAGTATGGAGGTAAAGCATTTGCCTTTCATGCAGAAGGATAGTGGTTCGAATCCTGGCATACCATATGCTCCCCTGTGCCTGTCAGGGGCGATTTCTGAGCATAGAACCAGGAGTAACTCCTGAGTGCTGCCGGGTGTGACCCAAAAACAAAAACAAAAACAAAAAACAAAAAAGAAAAGAAACACAAAAAGTATTTTGAAATGTGCATGATAAGATAGTCAGTTTTAGTCACAATTTCCTGTGAGTCTATAAACATTTAAAAAAATTTAAATTGGGGCCGGAGAGATAGCATAGAGGTAAGGTGTTTGCCTTATAGGCAGAAGGCCGATGGTTCGAATCCAGGCATCCCATATGGTTCCCTGAGCCTGCCAGGAGCAATTTCTGAGCATAGAGCCAGAAGTGACTCCTGAGCACTGCTGGGTGTGACCCAAAAACAAAAAAAATTATTTAATTAAAAAATAAATACAGGGGCCGGAGAGATAGCATGGAGGTAAGGTGTTTGCCTTTCATTCAGGAGGTTATCGGTTCAAATCCCAGGGTCCCCGTGCCTGCCAGGAGCAATTTCTGAGCCGGGAGCCAGGAATAACCCCTGAGCACTGCCGGATGTGACCCAAAAACCACAAAAAACAATACAAATTTTATTCTATTTTTTTAATTGATGAACACTGAAAATCAGTGCTATATACTATATAAAAGCTATTTTATATTAAGTGTCCCCAGGCCATAGAATTTATAAGGGTGACCTCCCCCAAAATGTTCAGTGGGACTTTTTCTAAGAGGGTTAAAGCAAACTTTTTTTCTTAAACATGGCAGCTGTGCATGCAGGGCTACTGTCAACAGAAGCCCATGGACTTCAAGAGAAATTGCTACTATTGCCTTAAAGAATGTATATTACTCAGACTTAACAGTCCTCCAGAAAATTAAGTTTCAAGTTAAGGCACTATTTATCCCATTTCCTAAGGCATATGGTAAGAACATTCTTCTCCAGGCCCCCCTAAAGTGGGCCTAAATTCTTTTTTGTTTTGTTTTGTTTTGTTTTGAGGTCACACACTGTGACTCAGGGGTTACTCCTAGCTATGCACTCAGAAATCGCTCCTGGCTTGGGGGACCATATGGGACAGGGATCGAACCAAGCTCTGTCCTGAGTCAGCCTTGTTCAAGGCACATGCCCTACCGCTGTGCTATTGGTCAAAACATCCTACTTGGTGCAAATTTGGAGCTAACTTCAGTAGGGGCTCATACCTAGGGGGGAGACTTCTCTGCCCCACCACCCGTGAACAAGCTCTTTGTCTTGTTGCATGGGGTGGGGGGCTGGCCAGTCCTGAGCTGCACTGAAGGTCCCAGTTTCCTGTGGTTTGTCCAGCTGCTGTTCATACTCCTCACTAAGGCTGTGCGCTCGATAATAACAAGCTATGCCCTGGCCACCTCAGATGCAAGTGGAGCCCATTGCATACTTCCCACCTTGGTACCTTAACTCATTGTAGCCATAACTTAGGTGTAGAAATCCGTCTTAGGGCAGGATTAAATACCGATAACATCTTAGTCATATATTGTCATATATTGCCATCCCATCCTCTCTGTGTAAGAATCTCTCTTGACATTCCAAGTCCATATCCTATGTATTCAGGATATAATCTCTCAGTTTGTCTTCTTTGTTCTAGAATTTATACCTATCTTACTGGCTAAATTATGTACTTAAATTTGGTTTTCTACACTCTTCTCTACACTACTTTTATATTTGTTCCTTGATGGAACTCAAACCCACAAACTGGGATTAAGTCTTATATTTTCCAATCAAAGCTGCCTGTCAGGCAACAGGTGTTTGTATAAGTGTTCTTACTGAATCAATCTCAGAAGAAAGCTAAACCTGGACCAGAGTGATAACAAGTGGGTACTATACTATATATTCCAACTTCATATTCATATTTTATTAAAAAATTCAATGAAATCAATCATCTAAAATCTATCTACTGCCTTATAGATTGTTCTCTCCAAGTTCTTAACCCCACTGCCCCCTACCCCCCCCCCCCCGTCAATCCATCACTACTTTGTGGGTTTGTCCTTAACTTACCTAAATTCTAGAATCCCATTATGTTCTGGAATTTATCTTCACATTCTTTGGCCTCTCTTGCTCTCATTTGTTCTCTTGACTAAGCCTATAGTCTCTACCAAAGTCTCCACTGTGGGTGTTTTGTAAGGCAACCCCAGAAGGGACCAGAAATCTATGTTGCTGGAACATTCAAGAATAATTTTATAGGGTATACCTATAAGGGAGTGTGGGAATATATCTAACCCTCTAACATCCCACTTTGTTCAAGGGTAAACTACTTTTATAAAGACACATTAAGTCCCTGGTGGTCATCATAATGGTTTGCAACATTTTTCAGTGATCTAGGTAGTCATCAGCCCTAACTACTTATGAGCACAGCTGAGGAACTTAACAAAATAATAATGTATAGCCCTCATAAACCACTCCTCCTCAAATTAATTGTTTCAGTGCATATTTGGGGTAAAAACCCACTGGAGGTTGATAAAGTTTCTGAGCTTCTCTTCTTGTGAACTTGGTGAGGACATTTGTATCAGATATATTGAATTCTAGTTATGGATCAATTAGGTGTACCACTATAAAATGTCATCATCATAAGATACTTCTATTCATTTAATTATTGTTTCCAGAATTTCCTCTATTTTTATTTTTATGGTCACTGTAACAAATTATCACAAACATGATTACTTGAAATCACAGACATGTATTTATTCACAGTACTATTCAGATGTCAGAAATTTATTTCTTTTGTTAAATGGTTATACTATCCTTAACACTGAGAAAATTTAAACAACAACAACAACCTGCATACTGGACAGGGCTTTCTGCATTGCCCTTTAATTCTGAGTTAGACACCACTCCACACCATCCTGACTTCAATGTAGGATATACAGATTCCAGGACCTTCAATATAGAAACAGGATACCAACAACAGAAACTGTGAAAAGTATAACTGTATGAGAACACAGACAATGACTAGGATTGGACAAACTAGTTTGCCTGGAGCCTAGAAATGGTCTTATGTCAGGAAACTTCAGGGGTAAAGTCTCCTTGTACTTAGGCCAAAAGTTTTTTCTTTCCATGACCCCCATACTTTGGTGGGCCCATGCAAATGATAATTGCCACTCTGACATTGTTTATACAGTGCTCCTTTGACTCTAAACCTTTAAGAAACCACTAGTAAAAATATCTGGAACTGCAAAAAAAAATGGTTTACATTAGTGTTAACATATATGCTTTTATTTACACTAGCATTCTGGGGGATAAAGGAGGGAGAAAGGGATATATGCTTGGGAACAGGGATGAAGGGAGGACAACAGTGGTGGTGATGGATATTCCCCTGATTCAATGTTAAAATGTACCTAAAATGCTACTGTGAGAGATATGTAAGTCATTATGATAAAAAATTGTGTTTTATTCAGAAACGTTCTTTGCTATGTTGTTATGTTACTATATTATGTTATGTCAGTTTACCTCAATATGTTAATCAATTTTGTCTCTTGAATAAATTCTTAAAATAAAAAAAGGTTATACTATCTTGAGAAGCTTTCAGAAAATTTGCTCAATGCCTTGTGGTTTTGTTTATTTGTTTATTTTTCGTGTTTTATTTTTGGTTTTGTTTTTTTGCACCTAGTGGCTGTTGACACTACTTGATTGTGGTCACATCACTCCAATAGCTGCCTCTGTCTTTGTATCATATGTGCATGTGCATAGATATGTGATATATATATATATATATATATATAATATAGAGGGAAATATTCCACATGTTCCATTATTTTGTACAGAGTCAAAAAAGAGCTTGACTGTTAATTTCTCAATTCTGTCCCCTATATTTCTCAGGTCTTCCTTCCTTCCCACCTCTTCTAAATACTTCTCACATGATAACAAAAAATCTATCCGACAAGGGCCTCAATCCCATAACTCTGGGCTAACAATCTCATGTTCTATTGATTATGTTGATCAACCAGAGAACCACTCAAGTACTTTCACTGAATGAATCTTTGAGGAAATCATAGATTTCCCTAGATGAGAGAAATGCCTAGGCTGAATCTTACTATGGACAGTATTTCAATTGTATATATTGCTTTCCATATAGGAATTTCACACTAATTCTACCTAGGAGTTTCATATACTAATAGAAGTATCATATATTAATATTTTATTATTTACTATAATTAATTAGTAATTCTAAGTATGATGTTACTGATTCTATGACTGATACTGCTAGTTCAACCTAGATTGATGAGGTGTGGGAGGATTCCTCCCCACCCCCACCGCCCATGCTCCTTCAGGATCATAGTCAAAAGCTTTCTTTCTAACTTTCAGAAAATGAAAGCTGCAAGGAAGTTACAATAACAATATTTGCTATGTGGTCCTTTCTACATGCAAGTTTCACAACTAGGATGCCTAGAAAACCCAGAGAAGCTAGTAAGTTTAATTTATGAAAAACACAGATGAATATAAAGCCCCTAAGCCATGATGGAAAACAGTGAGAGAAGGCCTAGAATCTCCTCCAGTGTAAATATTCTTAGGAACTAACACTAACAGTTGCAGACTTCTTAGTCACTGTGTCCGCCTGTTGCTGCAAAGCTCCTTATGACCCTGGCTCATTCTTTAACTTTTTTATTAGGAGACAAATATCCCTGTAGCGATAGCTAGACACCTTCCCCCTCTACTTATCTTTCCATTCTTTTGTCACATACATTATAAGACAAATAAAAATGGTGCCAACAAATGTGGAGAACTGAAAAAAGTAGGGAGGGAAGTATCCCTCAGAGGTAGTCTGATGTTGAGTGGCTATTTAGAATGAAAGGAGGGAGGGGTAGACTGCACTTTTTTTTTTCAAATGTGAAAAGGCATTGATTACAAAAAATATTCCCACCGATCAAATAGCCACAGTTCCCCTGCAGACATTTATTGCTTCTTGTCAAATACCAGCTACTTTGCTAACATTGGTTTAAGAAGAAGGTGGGGTTAGTGATATGGCTCAGATAATAACAGAAGTATATATGAGATAATTTTTATGATAGGTACTTTGAAAGAGATGGCCTATCAACATGTGCAACTGGAAGGTAGTTGGTTTGTAAGAGCCAGATAAATTGGAAAGGCTTCACAGGAGTGACCAAAGGGTGGAACTATTTTAATAGCAATATTCAAGTCATTGATGATTCTCTTGAGCTTACAAAAATGCAAGATATTAATTTATTTGTAGCAGAGCAAGCCTTGGCAATTGGAATCAAAACCAGGTGTATAGAAAAAGGGTCTATTGAGGGTGTTGAGAGGAATTGTGTGCACTGTTAATAGAAATATAAACTGGAATACAATCTCTGTAGAAAATGGTGTCAAGATTTCTCAAATCAATAGAAATCGATCTATCATATAATTAACAATTCCACTCCTAGATATTTATCTGAAGACCATAAACCACTCAAAAACCATAAAACCACTTGAAAAGATCTATGCATTTCTATTTTCATTGTAGCACTATTTACAATAGCAAAGTAAGGAAACAAAATAATCGCCCAAAGAAGGATGATTGAACAAAGAGGATGAGGGACACACACATACACACACACACACACACACACACACACACACACACACACACACACACGAGTACTGCTCAGCCACAAAAAATCCAGTCTTGCCATCACAATAATGTATTTGAAACTGTACACAAAATATATCAGAAGACAAATAGCATATACTTCACTCATAGTTGGTGTACAAAGATACAAAGTAAACAGATGGATAAAAACAAACCAATCTAAACACTTGGATTCTGACTACAGAACTGGGTACCAGGGGCCGGAGAGATAGCTTGGAGGTAAGGTGTTTGCCTTTCATGCACAAGGTCATCGGTTCGAATCCCGGTGTCCCATATGGTCCCCCGTGCCTGCCAGGAGCAATTTCTGAGCATGAAGCCAGGAGTAATCCCTGAGCACTGCCGGATGTGACCCAAAAACCACAAAAAAAAAAAAAAAAAAAAGAACTAGGTACCATACGTCATTGGTGGGGTTGGGAGCAAAGAATGAAGGGGGTCTAATAAACTGTGGTGGGAGATTATTGATACTTTGGAAGTGGGTGTTTGTATGGTAACATATTTGAAGAGATGTGAAACTATTCTTAAGAAACATATACAATATTTTAAACCATTGTAATCGGTTTTTTTGTTTTTGTTTTTTTGTTTTTGGGGGTCACTCTGGGTGATTCTGAGAGCTTACTCCTGGCTCTGTGCTCAGAAATCGCTCTTAGCTTGGGGGACCATATGGGACGCTGGGGGATCAAACTGCGGTCCATCCTAAGCCAGCAAGCGCATTTTTAAAAATGTCAAAAATCTTTGTCATACAATCTGTAAAACCAATATATATGTAAATATATATTCCTATAAGTCATGCTGCCTTTGTGTCAGAAATCAATACTATATTTGTTTCCTGGTCTTTCTTAGAACTGCACTAGAAAGAGTATGTTCTGAAACTGGAAGAAAGTAGGATGAAAAATAGTAAAAAAATTGGGGCCGGCGAGGTGGCACTAGAGGTAAGGTGTCTGCCTTGCCAGCGCTAGCCTAGGATGGACCGCAGTTTGATCCCCAGCATCCCATATGGTCCCCCAAGCCAGGAGCGACTTCTGAGTGCATAGACAGGAATAACCCCTGAGCGTCACCGTGAGGCCCCAAAACAAACAAACAAAAAAAAAAATAGTAAGAAATTGTGATTTTGCTCTGGGGCAACTCTATCTTTAAAAAATAAGATTTTGAGTGAAAAGTTCTGAGAAGAATTTCCAAAAGCTATTCCTGTAACAATGTTCTCAGGTCTGTTACCAATAAACACTTATAATATTGTTCCTAAATATCTTGAGTTATTCACTGCAGTAAATGTATGCTTAGTGTTCAATGTAAAACACAAGTAATAACTTTTTACAAATGTATCTTTAATACAATTTATTAAAAATTGATATATTTTATAAAGTATGGGCTCTTTATAGTCTATAATCTTATTAAAATATAAAATATATTCCAAAAAAGCCACATATTGCCCTTTCAATATCCTCAGTATTTTTAAAACTTTGTACCCTTCTAGAAACACTTGTACAACCAAAAAGTATCTATTCTTTTGTATCTGAGTTCTTTCAACATAATGTTTTTGGAGATTTGTCTACAATAGGACTGTTTCTTCTTTTACATGGTAATATTTTATTCGTATTTTATTCATTTTTATTGCTGATTCACAGTCTGTTGTATGGCCATGCTACCATTTGTTTATCCATTCTACTGCTGATAGACATTTGAGCTACCTCCAGGTTTGCTATTCTTAGAAAAGTTATGAATACTCACTGGCAAATCCTTTTGTAGGAAGGTTTATTTTCTCCTGTGTAAATAACTAGCAGTTGGATTGCTTGGTTATGCAATAGATGTATAATTCACTTAGTAATAAATATATATTACCAAGAATGATAGTATCATTTTAGATGTTCAGATAAGATATTAAAGTTTTAATTGTTCCATACGCTCACCAGGTAAGATTTCTAAATTTAAGCTTTTTAGTCATCTCATTATGATATAATATGCATTTTATTGAATGACTAATAAAGTCAAATCCTCTTTTCATGTGACTAACATTCTCCTTTATGAAGTATTGATTTTGGCCTAATGTATGTTTTAAATTTATTTATCCTCATATGGGACAAGAGAAATAGTACAGCAAAGAAAGTGTTTTCAAGTGACTAATCTGGGTTCAATCTCTGGCACTCCATATGCTCTGACTGTCCACTGATTTATCCAAAATGCAAAAATAAAATAACCATTTTTCATTTATCATTGAATTGAGGGTGTCCTTGATAAATTCTGCATGCAAATTCTCTACTAGAGATCTGTGCTGTAAATATTTCTCACAGTTTATAGTCTTATTCATTTTCAAAATTGTCTTTTAGATTTTGATGAAGTCTAAATTCATCATTGCTTTCTTTTCATTGCTCTTTCTTAGCTTAGAACCTTTATTTACCCAAGTGTCCCAATGATATTCTGCTCTCTTATAGAGGCAAATAATGCTAAGTTTTGTATATCTATGCTTTATCTCAACCTAATTTTAAGTGTGAGTTAGTTGTGAATGTTTTAAATAGCCCATTGCTTCAAAATCATTCATTGAAAAGACTTCTCATTCTACACTTTAGTGCTTTTGTACCTGTGGCATTTGACCTGGAGAATGCAAATTAATATTTGAACTCTACTTTGTTCTATTGTTAGAATACCACCCTGTCTTACTACCACTTTAAAAAATATTAGGATCTAATTGTGTATCCTGACATTCGTACCCCCAAATGCACCAGCAATATTATATGGCACCATTCCCTTTTGCATAGGCACTCTAAAAAAAGGGGCGATCTTAATCACAGAAACAAGCTATTATCTACTAGGGATAATGACCCATACCTTTTATAATACAGAAGCACCTCCCACTCTGAACATGTGTCATGTGGACCCAACTTAGACTCCATATGCTCAAACAGTGACCATCCAATCCTAAGTGTTAGATACTAGAGAAAAAACTGACACAGTTCTCTGCAACAGCACCAGAAACCAAACTCCCCTTGGGAAATTCCTAATACTGCTTTAGCACCAACTTGCACCAATTTTAATATGACATCCTGACAATGGTGGCATGGCAACAACTTGATCTAAGAGCAAATTATCCTATCACATCACCTAACGGTAAGATGAAATCAGAAGACACATTTTCTTTTGATCTGTGCAAAAACCAAGATTAATAACTACAGAGGACTAATTACAGAAGACTGACTTTGTAAACCATGACTGGGCAGAACTTATCCTGGAACCCATAAGAAAGGCCCTAGCCTAGGCTTTGGCTTAGGAATTGTACAATAACCAAGATCTCTAATTTCAGAGGTCTGACTTTGAAAACTGCAACTGAGTAGAACTTCTGGAACCATAATGAAAGACTCTATCCTAGGCTTTGTCCTAGGATCTGTGCAAAAACCAAGACCACCAATTAAAGAAGACTGATTACAAACACAGTGATAGAACAAAACTTCTAGAACCATAAAGAAAGATGCTATCCTAGGCTCCATCCTATCACCTATGCAAATGCCAAGATCTCTAGTTACAGAGGCCTGATTCTATTATCCACAACTGAAAAGAAAGTTTCCTTGGCACCATAAAAAAAGACCTTGGGGTGTGAAAATGAGCATGTATGGAACCTGAAGTTATTCCCATCACAGTATGCTTCAGGGGAGGAAAAACCCTGTATCTCTTAGGCCAAGGGAATTTTCTTTCTAATTTCCCTAATATTTACTGTGCCTATAAAAAAAAAAAAAGGAAGGAAGGAAGAAGGAAGGAAGAAATGAAGAAGAAAGAAGAAAGAAAAAAGAAAGAAAGAAAGAAAAAAGAAAGAAAGAAAAGAAAAGAAAGAAAGAAAGAAAGGAAAGAAAGAAAAGAAAGAAAGAAAGAAAGAAAGAAGAAGAAAGAAAAGAAAGGAAGAAGAAGGAAGGAAGGAAGGAAGGAAGGAAGGAAGGAAGGAAGGAAGGAAGGAAGGAAGGAAGAGGAAGGAGAAGAAAGGAAGGAAGGAAGGAAGAAATGAAGAAGAAAGAAAGTAAGAAAGAAAGAAGAAAGAAAAGAAAGAAAGAAAGAAAGAAAGAAAAAAAGAAAGAAAAGAAAGAAAGAAAGAAAAAGAAAGAAAAGAAAGAAAGAAGAAGAAAGAAGAGAAGAAGAAAGAAGGAAGAAAGAAAGAAGAAGAAAGAAGAAAAAAGAAGGAAAGAAAGAAAGGAAGAAGAAGAAAAGAAAGAAGAAGAAAGAAAGAAAGAAGAAAGAAAGAAAGAAAAAGAAGAAAAGAAAGAAAGAAAAAGAGAAGAAAGAAAGAAAGAAAGAAAGAAAGAAAGAAAGAAAGAAAGAAGAAAAGAAGAAAGAAAGAAAGAAAAGAAGAAGAAGAAGAAAGAAGAAAGAAAGAAAGAAAGAAAGAAGAAGAAGAAAAGAAAGAAAGAAGAAAGAAGAAAGAAAGAAAGAAAGAAAGAAAGAAAGAAAGAAAGAAAGAAAGAAGAGAAAGAAAGAGAAAGAAGAAGAAGAAAGAAAGAAGAAAGAAAGAAAGAAAGAAAGAAAGAAAGAAGAAAGAAAGAAGAAAGAAAGAAAGAAAGAAAAAAAAGAAAGAAAGAGAAAGAAAGGAAGAAAGAGAAAGAAAGAAAGAAAGAAAGAAAGAAAGAAAGAAAGAAAAAGAAAGAAAGAAGAAAGAGAAAGAAAAAAAAGAAAGAAAGAGAAAGAAAGGAAGAAAGAGAGAAAAGAAAGAAAGAAAGAAAGAAAGAAGAAAGAAAGAAAGAAAGAAAGAAGAAAGAAAGAAAGAAGAAAGAAGAAAAAAGAAAAAGAACGAAAGAAGGAAAGAAAAAGAAAAAGGAGAACAAAAGAACTTTTTTACAAAAAGGAGCCAGAGAGAGCATGAAGATAAGGCGTTTGCCTTGCATGCAGAAGGATGGTGGTTCGAATCCCGGCATCCCATATGGTCCCCCATGCCTGCCAGAAGTGATTACTGAGTGTAGAGCCAGGAGTAATCCCTGAGTGCTGCCACTAGGTGTGACCCAAAACAACAACAACAAAAATTTAAGAAAAAGAAAGAGAGAAAGAAAAGAGAAGCACAAAACCTTACCACACCGGTCTTCTTTCTCTTTTTATTTTTTTCTTTGCTCTCATTGTTATTGTTTGGTTGTTGTCTCTGTTGCTGTGGTGCTTTTTTTGTAGTTGCTGGTTTGGGGTTATTGTTTGATTTTTCTTTTGTTATTTTTTCTTTTTTCCTTTGTTATAATATCTTTATTTAAGCACCTTAATTACAAACATGATTGTAGTTGGGTTTCAGTCATATAAAGAACACCTCCTTCACCAGTGCAACATTCCCATCACCAATGTCCCTCCTCCCCAAACTACCCCCACCTGTACTCTAGACAGGCTTTCCACTTTCCTCATTCGTTCACATTGTTATGATATTTCTCAGTGTAGTTATTTCTCTAACTGCACTCACCATTTTTTGTGGTGAGCTTCATGTAGTGAGCTGAAATTTCCAGCCCTCCTTTCTTTGAGGATTATTGCAAAAATTTTATTTTTCTTAAAACCCAAAGATGAGTGAGGCTATTCTGCACCTATCTCTCTCCCTCTGACTTATTTCATTCAGCATAATAGATTCCATGTACATCCATGTATAGGAAATTTTCATGACTTTATCCTGACGGCCACATAATATTCCATTTTGTATATGTACCACAGTTTCTTTAGTCATTCATCTGTTGCAGGGCATCTTGATTGTTTCAAGAGTCTGGCTATTTTAAATAGCGCTGCAATGAACATAGGTGCAGACCAGTGATGGCTAACCTTTTTGAGCCCAAATGCCCAAACTGCTGCACAAAACCAAAGAATTTCCTCAAAGAGCTAGCACGTCAATTAAACCTTAATAACAAGATTTTAGTATCTAAAAATTCTTTATAAATTTTATAAATTTATTAATTGCAGGCCTTCCCACATGGCAGCTGCAAGGCCTTTTCGTGCCACAGGTAGCACACATGCCATAGGTTCACCATCACGGGTGTAGACAGTGATCAAACTTAAACACCAAACCTAAAGACAACGACAACAGACTCAATACCCAATCTACAACAAGCTATACACAGAGGGGACCACTTATACTAGCAGTCTGCGAGAAAAGATGGGGGTTATGGGATGCATGCTGGGAACAGGGGTGAAAAGAGGACAACACGTGGTGGGAATGCCCCTAATTCAATGTCACTATGTACCTTAAATATTACTGTGAAAGATTTGTAAGTCACTTTGGTCACATTAAAATTTATTTTAAAAATATTAGTCTCTAGAGTTTGTTTCAAGGATGATATGTGGGGTTTTTATGCATTTTATATGAACTTTATAAATGTTATTTAGGTTTGATCCTCCAGTATCACATGGTTCTCTAAGCATTGCTAGGTATGACCCTTTAGCAAAAAGCAAGAACAGACCTCAAAATTGTCAATTGTGACCCCACTATTATTAAATTCTTAAATTCTACTTAGAAACCCTGAATCTCTTAGGCCATGGGAATTTCCTTTCTTCCCCAATGCTTACTGTACCTATGCAAAAAAAAAAAAAAAAAAAGTGGGGGGAATGCCAAACCCTGCCACTCCAGCACCCATACTTTTTCTTGTTTTGTTTTGAATTGGTAGTTTTTGACTTTATTTTCCTTCTCTTTTTCCTTCCACTTTTCTCTTTCTTTTTCTTGTGGTTATTATTTAGAGATTTATTTTTATTTTTATTTTTATTTTCCAGGTCCATTTTTTTTCTTTTTTCTTCCATTTTTTCTCTCTTCTTTCTTTTTTTGGTAGTTGTCACCAATTTTTTTCCTCCCTTTTTTCTTATCCTTTTTATCTCCAATGACGGTGGAATGGATGCTCAATCTACAACAAGCTGTAAAGTGGAGACCAGTTGCACTAGCATACTGGGAGGTAGAGGAGGGAGATATGGGATGCATACTGGGAACAGGGGTGGAGGGAGGACAGCACTGGTGGTGGGAATGCCCCTCATTCATTGTCACTATGTACCCTAAATGATGCATTGAAAGATTTGTAATGCACTTTGGTCACAATAAAAATTTTAAAAAATAAAATAATAAAAATAAAACTTAAAAAGCAAAAAAAAAAAAAAAAACGATATATATTTGCAGGCTGTAGAAATCTGCGCCTGCCCAACTGGCTCGCAACTAGGAGAGACTGTGAGTGCTACCTGTGTGTTTTTCTACTGTCCTGTATCCTGAACCTCTCATGAGTGGGCCTAAAAGGGCCCAGCAAAATCGCTCTCCTCAAGTAACTGAGGTGGGGCCGGAAAGCCAAAAAGAACTGTGTCCTCCAGTGAAAACCGGCTATCAGCAGTAAATTGCAGAAAGGCAGGTCGCCCGTCTATGATGTCAAGCTGTAGAAATCTGCACCTGCCTAAATAGTTCCCAAATACGAGAGACTATGGGTGTTGCCTGTGTGTTTTTCTACTGTCGTGTCCTGAACCGCTCATGAGTGGGCTGAAAAGGGCCCAGCAAAATCACTCTCCTAGAGGCTCCAGAAGAGCATGCCTGCTCTGCTTTGCTTTGTGGCCTTGGGCTCTTTCTAATGATTGAACTCCACTGCAATATGCAGAAAAAAAGTCACACTAGGAACTGTGCTGGATCTCTGAAGCCCAGCATATCTCTCTGGTCTGTTTTCTCTGCTGCGAGCTTGGGCCTAAAATTTGATCCTCTGTGAGGAGCATGGCCAGGCACATCATTTAGCCAATGAATACCACCACAACATGTAGAAAAACCCACAAGGGCAACAATGAGGAAACAACTCAGGCCAGCACCAGGCATAGAGAATGAAGATGGCAAATCTGATGACCGGAAAACGGCCAACCAACTAGTCAGTCTCTCAGATATGGAGGTTAGAGAAGAAATATGAAGGATGCTGACAGAACTCAAAGAAAGCATAGATCAAGTTGAACAGAACACTAATTAGAACCAAGAAAATATGAAGACAGAAATCAGAAAACTCCAAACTGAAAGAACAGGTCAAAATAACAGGTCTGTAAAAACTCAGTAGATGAATTGAATGACAATATGGATAACCTCTCCATCAGGGTAACAGAAGCTGAGGATAGAATTAGTGCTCTGGAAGTTGAGATACATAACAACTCCATACAGCAGAAGAGATTAGAAAAAAAGCCTTAAAGCAAATTATCAAACAAAGGAAAAATTTCACAAAGAATATGAAGAAATGAAAATAGAAGTCTATGATAAGCTCAACAGAAACAACTTAAGAATCATTGGAGTCCCAGAGACCCCAGAAGAAAATCGCCAGGAAGAATCAATGGTCAAGAGTATCATTAAAGAGAAAGTACCAGAGCTAAAGAATACATGTGATCAAATCCTGCATGCCCGAAGAGTACCAACTAAAAGAGACCCAAGGAAAAAACACCCCAAGACACATCCTAGTCACAATGACGAATCCCACAGATAGAGACAGAATTCTGAAAGCAGAAAGATCAAAAAGAGAAATTACATTCAAGGGAACATCCTTGAGATTTATCGCCAACCTGTCACAAGAAACACTCAAGGCCAGAAGGCAGTGGTGAGACATAGTGACAAAACTCAATAAAATAAATGCTTCGCTTAGAACACTGCACCCAGAAAAACTCACTTTCAGGTTTGAAGGAAGAATACATGGTTTCACAGACAAAAAACAGCTCAGAAACTTTACAGATTCAAAGCCAGTCTTAAAAGAAAAACTGAAAGACCTTCTTTAAGACAAGACTGACCAACAGCCACACCAAACTTTGATAGAAAGTTGGCAATAACTCCCAGGACAATCCTTTCTCTCAATGTCAATGGACTAAATGCACCAGTTAACAGACACAGTGTGGCCAAATGGATCAAAAAACTCAATCCAACCTTCTGCTAGCTACAAGAAACACACCTGAATAGTCAGAACAAACATAGACTCAAAATAAAACGCTGGAGAAAAATCATCCAAGGAAACAACACCCATAAAAAAGCTGGAGTGAACATACTAATAAAACTTTATACTTAGGAAAGTTATAAGGGACAAAGATGGACATTTTTGTATTAATCAAGGGATATATACAGCAGGAAGAAAACACTCTCCTAAACATATATACACCGAATGAGGGGAGAGCAAAATATTTAATACAAATGTTGACAAATTTGAAAAATAATATCAATAACAACACAATAATTGTGGGAGACCTCAACACGGCATTGTCAACACTTGACAGGTCAACCAGACTGAAACCCAACAAGAATATACTAGACCTGAAAAGAGAAATGGAAGAAAGAGGCCTAGTAGGTATATATAGGACACTCCACCCCCAGGAACCTGGATACACATTCTTCTCTAATGTACATGGGACATTCTCCAGGATAGACTACATGCTAGCACATAAAACATACCTCCATAATATTAAGAGGATAGAAATTTTGCAGGCTACCTTCGCTGACCACAAGGCTCTGAAATTATATGTGAACTACAAAGGACACAGAAGAAAAATTTTAATACCTGGAAGTTAAACAGCATAATACTGAATAGCCAGTAGGTCTAAGATGAAATCAAAGAGGAAATCAAAACCTTCATGGAAACAAATGGCAATAGAGACACAAACTATCAGAACCTATGGGACACAGCAAAAGCGGTACTGAGAGGACAATTTATAGTTTTACAAGCACACATAAGGAAAGAAGGGGCATACCTGAATAGCTTAATAATGGAGCTCATAGAATTAGAAAGTGCTCAACAAAAGGAACCAAAAATAGGGAGACAGAAGGAAATAACAAAGCTGAGAGCAGAAATCAATGAAGTGGAAACCCAAAAAACAATCCGAAAGAGCAACAAAAGCAGAAATTGGTTCTTTGAAAAAATAAACAAGATTGATAGATCACTGGCAAACTAACAGAAAGGGAGAGAGAGAGAGAGAGAGAGAGAGAGAGAGAGAGAGAGAGAGAGAGAGAAACTTGATAACTCGTATTATGAATGAAAAAGGAGAGATTACTACTGATATGGCAAAGATTCAAAGGGTAATCAGAAACTACTTTGAGAAACTCTACGCCACTAAAAATGAGAACCTGGAAGAAATGGATAAATTCTTGGACTCTTATAATCTTCCACAGTTGAATGAAGAGGATGAAGCATATCTAAACACACCCATCACTATTGAGGAAATTAAGACAGTAACCAAATGTCTGCTCAAAAACAAAAGCACAGGCCAAGATGGATTCACTAAAGAATTCTTTCAAACCTTTCAAAAGGAACTACTATCAATCCTGGCAAGACTCTTTTATGAAATAAAAAAAACAGGAACACTTCCAAATAGCTGTTATGAAGCCAACATCACCTTGATACCTAAACCAGACAGAGATGCTACGAAAAAAAAAATTACAGACCAATATCGCTGATGAACACAGATGCAAAGATCCTCAACACTTTTAAAAATTCATTTGGAACAATAAAAACCCTAGAATAGCTAAAGCAATTATTGGGGAAAAAATATGGGAGGAATTACTTTCCCCAACTTTAAACTTTACTACAAAGCAATAGTTATCAAAACAACACGGTATTGGAATAAAGTTAGGTCCAGAGATCAGCAGAATAGGCTTGAACACTCAGAGAATGTTCCCCAGACATACAATCACCAAATCTTTGATAAAGGAGCAAAAAATCTTAAATGGAGCAAAGAAAGCCTCTTCAACAAGTGGTGTTGGCACAACTGACTAGCCACTTGCAAAAAAGTGAACTTTGACCCCCAGTTAACATCATGTATGAAGGTAAAATCTAAATGGATTAAAGACCTCGATATCAGACCCGAAACCATAAGATATATAGAACAACACGTAGGCAAAATACTCCAGGACATTGAGAGTAAAGGCATATTCAAGGAAGAAACTGCACTCTCCAAGCAAGTGAAAGCAGAGATTAACAGTTGGGAATATAATAAACTGAGAAGCTTCTATATCTCAAAGGAAATAGCACCCAGGATACAAGAGCCCCCCACTGAATGGGAGAAACTATTCACCCAATACCCATCAGATAAGGGGCTAATCTCAAAAAATACACAAGGCACTGACAGAAGTTTACAAGAAAAAAAATCTAATCCCATCAAAAAATGGGGAGAAGAAATGGACAGACACTTTGACAAAGAAGAAATACAAATCACCAAAAGGCCCATGAAAAAATGCTCCACATCACTAATCATCAGGGAGATGCAAATCAAAACAACTATGAGGTACCACCTCACGCCACAGAGATTGGCACACATCAAAAAGAATGAGAACAGGTAGTGTTGGCAAGGATGTGGAGAGAAAGGAACTCTTATTATCCACTGCTGGTGGGAATGCCATCTAGTTCAACCTTTATGGAAAGCAATATGGAGATTCCTCCAAAAACTGGAAATCGAACTTCCATATGATTCACCTATACCACTCCTAGGAATATACCCTAGGAACACAAAAATACAATACAAAAACCCCTTCCTTACACCTATATTCATTGCAGTGCTATTTACCATAGCAAGACTCTGGAAACAACCAAGATACCCTTCAAGAGATGAATGGCTAGAGAAACTGTAGTACATATACACAATGGAATATTATGCAGCTGTCAGGAGAGATGAAGTCATGAAATTTTCCATGGATGTACATGGAAATTATTATGCTGAGTGAAATAAGTCAGAGAGAGAAAAACACAGAATGGTCTCACTCATCTATGGCTTTTAAGAAAAATGAAAGACATTCTTACAATAATAATTTTCAGACACAGAAGAGAGAAGGCTGGATGTTACAGCTCACCTCATGAAGCTCACCAAAACAGGGATAAATTTAGTAAGAGAAATAACTACATTATGAACTGTCCTAATAATGAGAATGTATGAGGGAAATGAAAGGCCTGTCTAGAGTACAGGCGGGGGTTGGGTGGGGGAGGAGGGAGATTTGGGACATTGGTAATGGGAATGTTGCACTGGTGATGGGTGGTGGTCTTTACATGACTGAAACCCAAACCCAAACCCAATCATGTATGTAATCAAGGTGTTTAAATAATATATATATATATATATATATATATGAAAACAACCCCATTCACATTAGTGCCATACAAACTCAAATATCTTGGAGTCAACTTGACTAAAGATGTGAAGAACCTATACAAAGAAACTAAGAAATAAGAGAGGACACATGGAAATGAAAACACATACCCTGCTCATGGAGTGAGTGAATTAATATCATTAAAATGGCAATATTCCCCAAAGTATTGTATAGATTTAATGCAATTCTTCTATATATACCCATGACATTGTTCAAAGAAGTGGGAAAAAGAATATGGGAGAAATTATTTTCCCCAACTTTAAATTGTATTACAAAGCAATAGTGATCAAAACAGCATAGTATCGGAATAAAGACAGACCTGCAGATCAGTGGAATAGGTTTTAGTACTCAAAGAATGTTCCCCAGACATACAATCACCTAATCTTTGATAAAGGAGCAAGAAATCCTAAATGGAGCAAAGAAAGCCTCTTCAATAAGTGGTGTTGGCACAACTGGCTAGCCACTTGCAAAAAAGCGAACTTAGACCCTCAGCTAATGTCATTTACAAAGGTAAAATCCAAGTGGATTAAAGACCTTGATATCAGACCCGAAACCATAAGGTATATAGAACAACACGTAAGTAAAACACTCCATGACATTGAGATTAAAGGTATCTTCAAGGAGGAAACTGCACTCTCCAAACAAGTGAAAGCAGAGATTAACAGATGGGAATATATTAAGCTGAGAAGCTTCTGCACCTCGAAGGAAATAGTGCTCATGAATATAATAAATAAATCTACCTATGAATAGATATTTATCCCTATGTTTGTAATAAATTGGAATAATTTTTTTAAATTATTTGCTCTTCAGGTCTTTCTAAAGTTCATGGTTTTCAATCTCTTGTCATTTTCCTTCAATCCAAGCAGTTGTTTTGTAAATTATACTTTTATTTGGAAATGAATATATTTCACCCAGTTTTTGAAGGATGTTACAGTAGTTGCAGGATACTAGGTTCATATACAGATAGTATTTCAGTGAGGAATGAAAAAGAGAGAAAAAAATCACTATTTTATGTTAATTGTGGTTAAAACAAAGATGCCATTATTCCTTATTCCTAAAAAGATATCTTTAAAATGTGGCTCTTTAATATTCTTTAAGGGTAGAGATACCCTGTATCTCTTAGGCCAAGGTAATTTCCTTTCCACTTTCCCAACTTACTGCGTCTATACAAAAAAAAAAAAAAACTTGCCGCATATTTCCTCCACTTTTAATTTAATTTTATTATATTTTATTTAATAATTTTTCTTTTTTTTCTATTTTATTTATAGTTATAGCTTCTGGAGAGGTGCTCCCACTTTTTTTTTACAGACCATACAACATGAATCATCTTATTCTGCCTCATATTTCTATGTCTTTCTACAAATTTAGTAAATAAAAAAGTGACTGCAACCCAGGGCCAACTAGTGTCAGGTTCATTGAATGAAAATAAAAAATGATCAGCCCTAAATACTAAACCAATGTCAATGACAATAGAATCAATAGACCCTAACTATAGCAAGCTATACACACAAGAAACCTATTACACTAGCAGTCAAGGGGGCTAAGGTTGGAGGTACGGGATACATTCTGGGAACTATGGTGGAGAGAAGTCAACACTGGTGGTGGAAATGGCCTTAATTCACTCCAACAATGTACCTAAAATACAACTGTGAAAGACTTGCAATTCACGTTTGTTTCCATAAAAATTAAAGACTTAAATAATAAAATGTGGCATTTTGAACCTCTGACCCATCTCTTCATGTTTCCATTCCTTTTCCCTATTTTATTTCTAAGTTTCTAATCTTGCTGTGACAATTGCCCAAAACCAGCTTTGTTTCATATTCTTACAAACTTGTTTTCTTTTAATGTAAACCAAATGTAAACAAAATGATTCTTTAAAATATAGCTTCTCTATTTCTCACAATATCTACGAAAATGGCAAACTGGGAGGTAGTCTACATTTCTGAAATGTGACAGAAAACACATATATTGCCAAGACTAATAGGTAAACTTGAGTATTTTGCCTAGAGCTTGTTTTTGTTTTTGGTTCCCAACCAGCTGTGCTCAGGATTTACTCCTGGCTCTGTGCAAAGGTTTCATTTCTGGAAGGCTCACGATGATACTAGTGCCAGTGATTACTGAGTGCTGAGTGTAAGGTAAGCACCATATCTGCTAAATTAGAACATATAACCCCCAGTGTTGTTTTGTTTTTGTTTTGAATGGTCTGCCCCATCCTCATATTTCTATATACCATATTCTTTTACCTCTAATAGTATATTATATTCACAGTATTAAATAAAATAAGCAGAGTATGTATCTTGAATATTCTCTGAGAAGATCGTATTCAAAGAGAATCTCATAATAATGTCTTAGTGATATAGATTGGCTCACTCTCTTATTTCTTTTTTACAGAATGGTTAGTGTGTTGTGAGGGGGACATACTATGAATATCATCCCAGTACATCAGTTGGATTTACAATGTGTCCAATGAGTAGAGCCAGAAATCCATTACCTTATCAGACCTTTCATAGCTCCTTACTGTCCCCATGGGACTGTTCTTCATTCATTGTCATCCTAGTTTTTTCTCATAGAATTGTCAAGAGATTGAAGTTAGCTTCCATTTGTCTTTTCTTGGGCTAATAGGAGTGAATAAGAGGTGTGAAGCCCCACTTATTATAATGCAACCCAGGGTGAACAGCTCAAGAGCAGGGCTACCACAAGAATTAATAAAACAAGTCAGTCAGAAGGGAGAGAAAAGTCATAGGGGTCAGGATGCTTCCAGCCCTGTGAACTATGAGTGCCAACCATCCTTCTCCTGCAATCTTTATTGTACAGACTCAATCTACATGGGGGGAGGGTATATGTAACAGACAATAGTAACTATCTCATGCTAATCAAATCTTTGTGGATCTTTTACATCTCATAAGGGGTTACTGAAGGGAAAACAAAACCAGGGCAAAGTCTCTGTTTTGGGAGTTTGGTATGAGTTCTGTGAATATGGCAACAATATGAAAGCACTATGGAAAAAGTAAAATATTCTTATAACTTCTTGCACTTTCTAGGTCATTTGGCATGCTTGAAAATTTCAAGTCTAGAAAACTTTTAAACTATAACTGACAAGTGAGAGCAGAGCACTCTGATCTTGAGCTGTACTGCCCTATGTAGTCCTATTTACCATATATCTGACTAGAGTCAGGCAAACAGATTTAACTCCAATACAATTATTTGAAAATATTATTTATCCTCAAAAATAAAAAGAAAATATTATTTATCCTCTCAGAGCCTCTGTTTTCTCTCTGGGAATAATAATAAAACTCACATTACATTTCTGTCATGTGATGAACTCATCAAATAATGTTTATTTTATTTAATACTGTGAATATAATATACTATTAGAGGTAAAAGAATAAGGTAATATAGAAACAAGAGGACAGGGGCAGACCATTTTTACAATCAGAGCCTCAAGCAAAGTAATGATCATGGATTGCTGTACAGATAACTTGGGACTGCCAGAAGGTAGTTGAGCGTGACTGGATACTGTCATTTTAGATTTTTTTTGGGGGGGCCACACCCGGCGGTGCTCAGGGGTTACTCCTGGCTGTCTGCTCAGAAATAGCTCCTGGCAGGCACAGGGGACCATATGGGACACCGGGATTCGAACCAACCACCTTTGGTCCTGGATCGGCTGCTTGCAAGGCAAACGCCACTGTGCTATCTCTCCGGGCCCCATTTTAGATATTTAAATGCACAAAAGCCATAGAGTAGAATTATTATAAATTAGAGCAAGGCTGATAAAAGATTAAACAATGCAAATAGAGTTGAAAACTAGCAGGGCTGTAGGATGTTGGTTGTAGTAGGCCATGCAAGACTGGGTTTGACAGTTTCTTTCAGATTCTATATGTCGTCTATAGTTACTCTTATTATTTTTCTTTAATGGATCACACCTAGATCTATGATCAAGAATCATTTATGGTGGAACTAGAGACTAAACTTGGGGTTGAACTAGGCCAGATGCTTGTAAGCTGCTACTAGCTGTTCAATTCCCTGCTCACTGTTTTTCTTTCTCTGTGTTTATGTATGAACAGGTACAAGAGTCTCTTACCAAAGACCTCCTTGAAGGTGGGGCCCACAGAATCTATTTTGTAAATTTACATATGTTACTAATGTTAAGGTCCAGAGTAGAAGGACAAGACTACAGAATTGAAGTAAAGCAAAATAAAACTATATTCTGTAAGCCACAAGTCCCATACTGACCAGTCAGGGCTATCTCCAGAAGACAATACATCTCAAGGTAACAAATCAATTTATATAGGAGGGAAATGAAAAGATTATGATGATCTTTCAGGCTGGAAAGATAGCACAGTGGTAAGGCATTTGCCTTGCACACAACCAACACAGGATGGACTGCGGTTCGAATCCCAGCATTTTATATGGTCCACTAAGCCTGCCAGGAGTGACTTCTGAGCACAAAGCTGGAGTAACACCTGAACACTGCCAGCTGTGACTCAAAAACAAACAAACAAAAAAAAAGAAAGAAAGAAAGAAAGAAAGAAAGAAAGAAAGAAAGAAAGAAAGAAAGAAAGAAAGAAAGAAAGAAAGAAGAAAGAAGAAAGAAAGAAAGAAAGAAAGAAAGAAAGAAAGAAAGAAAGAAAGAAAGAAAGAAAGAAAGAAAGAAAGAAAGAAAGAAAGAAAGAAAGAAAGAAAGAAAGAAAGAAAGAAAGAAAGAAAGAAAGAAAGAAAGAAAAGGAAAAAAATAAAAAGAAAAAGAAAATTGGCTATTATCTAGGGTACCTTCCCACCACTTCATTGTGTCTTTTCTCTTTAGGTTACCGGGTATGACCAGGTTGTTCGGGGTAGTGTTAATGGAAACCTAGTCTTCAGAAAGAGAAGCCTAACATGTGTTTCTTTATAAAATGGCTTTCCTCCTTGTCTGAACCCAGGGTCTCACACTATAATTTCTGCAAATGAAACAATACTTGGAGGAAAAAGAATCCCTTTCCCTCCTTTTCTTTACTCTCTTCCTGGCCAAACCCATTTTTCTTTTTTTTTTTTTTTTTTTTTTTTTGGTTTATTGGGTCACACCCGGCGGTGCTCAGGGGTTACTCCTGGCTGTCTGCTCAGAAATAGCTCCTGGCAGGCTCAGGGGACCATATGGGACACCGGGATTCAAACCAACCACCTTTGGTCCTGGATCGGCTGCTTGCAAGGCAAACACCGCTGTGCTATCTCTCCGGGCCCAGCCAAACCCATTTTTAAGGCCCAGAGGAATCCCCTCTGCTGCTAAAGAGATTACTCCTCCCATTAAACTACTAAGATTTTGTTCAGAGGAAACTAATTTCCTCTACTCACAAGCAATTACCTATGTCCACCCAAACGACACCCACAATACTGGAGTTCCATGCCTAAAGGCCCTGAGGATTGAACTCTGGTAAATTTCTAAATCTGTGAATTATCTTCTTTGCTACACCTCTGCTCTTCTTTATCCCAGTGAAAACACTTTATGGTGAGGAAGGATTAATGCTAATTTGTTTTAAGAGGTTTTGGAGACAAGCCAATTTTGCATAGGACATGTAATGACCATATTTTAGATAGGGAGCCTGTCTCTTTATTGCTGCCCATCTTCATTACGTCCTTCTTATTCCTCCATCTTCTCCTCCTCTAAAAGTCCCCAATTGGTTCATCACTGACCAGATTTGAGGAGGGCAATCTCCTACTCTACTTTAAGTCACCATTCAGTAAAATGTGGCCATTGGTTTATTGTTACACAAAGGAGAAAAGCCCAGATAAAGTCTCCAAAATTCTAGAAGACCAGTTCTAAATGTCACTGTGTAATGGAAGAAACAAAGGCCGAGAGTCTGAAAAGTCTTCCTATGCTACTTGGAATTCCATCAGGCTGTGTGAACTGGGAAAACTGACTCTGCAGTCAGTTACTCCACAGTCCTTAGTCTAATCTTATCTACAAAGTGAGTAGAGAATAACAACAATAACAAGGATGATAAGTATCATTTAACAAGTTTTTGCTATGTATCAGTGATTGTGTTAATCTTTTTACATGCATTAACTCACTAGTATTATTTATCATTTTTCTACTGATAAGGAAACTAAAGCTGAGTCCAGATGAGTTGATGTGCCCAAGGTCATAGAATGAGTACCCCCAGTAAGTGTCATTTATATCTGCAGTTGTCTGTTCCAGTACCTGTATTGAAACCTCTGTGAAAATTTCTCTGAAGATTTCTTTGTCTTTCTCCAAGGCAAGCTAACCAGTAAATGTATGCATACTTTCACTGTGGTTTAGATTTATCAGGCTGCAATGCTGATAGGTATGCTGGCCTTTAGCTAGAGGAGTCTCTAATTACCTCTTCTTAAAACCAGTCTAGATCACCTATCAAGAGACCCTAGCACAATTCATGAATTAAAAAAAAAACTGCTTATGCATAAAGAATTTCTGCACATCATATTTGAAAGTCTCGTTTTTACCTAGCAAACAGGCAAATCATTCTTTGTGTTTAAATACTGCTATCCCCCACAGTTGCAATTTAGCCCCAACATCCTCCAGAATCCTCCAGAACTATTTTATATTATTTTATATTTTATATTACAGAAAAGAAGATGTATATTTCAAACCACACTATTTCAACACCATTGATATAGACCTTCAATTTGAATGAAAAGATGCTACATTAGTGAGAAAAACAATGGTAGAAAATATGCATAGTTTAATAGATGTTAATTTCTAATGAAGAATAGTTGTGTGAAATTTTTGAGAAATTAATTTTCAAATAACATGGTATTCAGAAACCCAAAATGCATATACGTTTAACTACCTCCTGGAAAGTTGTTCTTGAAAATATGGATTAATACTAGTCATTTTGGTCCTCCATGTTTACAGTATAATAATTTATATGATAATATATGTCCCTCATCTATTCCTCCCCCCAACCTCAACTCCAGCCTTCAGACATTGTGAATGACTTATCATCAGGACAACATTACTTTCTGCCAAGCAGATTTCATAACTCTAAACTCGTCATTTGATATCATAAAAAAGTATGGAACTGAAACAATTTAAAACATAAAAACTATATTGAAGTTACTAAACCACATAATTAAAAAGCATCACTCAGCTTTTGAGTGAACATTTTAAAAACAGTAGAAACACCTCAGAATGCATCATGAGTACAATGCCTTTTCCATATATACTCACAGATTAATTAAAAAACTATTTGCAAAATATATTTATGAAAAGACAAATATACAAAGAAAAATAGGTAGAAGTGTAGAGGCAAATAGCTCTGTAATATTTCCCTTTCTAAGACCATAGACTGATAGTTTTCATTCATTCACAGTCAAGTTTTAAAACCAAGTTGTCATTGTTTTGTTTTTGGTTTGGTTTTTGTGCCACACCCAGAAGTGTTCAGGGCTTACTACTAGGTCTGTGCTCAGTGATTACTCCTGAAATGCACAGAATTATGTGGTGTTGAGGACCAAACTTGGATTATCTGAGTGCAAGGCAAATTCCTAAAACACTGTACTAGCACTTTATCTCCATAAAATGTAGAAATCCTATGCAACATTACTAGAATATTCTTTACAGAGTGCTTCTGAAAGCTTAAAGTACATAGAGCGCAGTAATCAGAAGCAGAGTTCAAAATTAGATTTTCCTGTACATTCAGATAAATAACTACTCATTTTGTTTCTCAATATGTCCAATAAAAGGCTAAAAAGGGTAAGTTTCCCTAATTCAAGAGTAGTCATAATAATAATAAAAAATTTTTCTAGAAAGATGGTTAGCACCTTAGTAAAAATTCACAATAAATATATTAAATAGGTATTTAGGAAAGTGAGTAGTGCTTTTATTTTTTACATTAAGCCTGATAGTATTTTCCCAAACATTAATTTCTCCATCTCCTACCTCCCATATCAGAGCCATCTCTGAACATGAGCAGTGTCCATTCTATCTCTGGTCTTCTCAGTTTACTTTCCCTACTTAGAAGACAAAACTGTGTCTGCAGCCAAGTACTCTCAGGTTTAATTCACAAACACATGAAACCCCAAGTAGAGATAGAAGATTCTCTACTATGACTCTGTGGCAGAAGCAAAAAATAAAATTATAATGCACATTTCATAAATGCTATTACTCACAGGGAAGAAGCCTAAAAAATGTGCAAAGGAAATTCCAGATGAAGGACACAAAGGATGTTTCACAAAATAGAGGTGAGGAGAGAAAAGCAACTTGAATTTGCTTTGCATGCTGTTGACCCCAGTTCAAATCCTGACACTACATACATAACAAGTCCATTATTACTTGCTATGGATAATGTATAGGACATTTTTCATTTAGGTCAGTTATTTGTATGTCTACCTGACTGACCAAATTTCCCCAAGCTGATTATGAGGTTTCAGGTTCTAGTCAATGGTTGGAACCTGTGTGATCATCATTCCACAGTCTGTTACAGAGTTGTTGAGCTTTTCGTTTAGCACATACATATCATTTACAAATTAAATATATTAATTTATTTGGTTTTTATTTCATTGGCATGGACCATTTTCAGAATCATAGTCTTAAAAACTAATCTGAGGGGCCGGTGAGGTGGCGCTAGAGGTAAGGTGCCTGCCTTGCAAGTGCTAGCCAAGGAAGGACGGCGGTTGGATCCCCTGGCTTCTCATATGATCCCCCCAAGCCAGGGGCAATTTCTGAGTGCTTAGCTAGGAGTAACCCCTGAGCATCAAATGGGTGTGGCCCCTCAAAAAAACTAATTTGAATAATCTGAATTAATCACGATATCACTTTAATCTCAATACAACCAGAATAGTTTCACATTTTGTGTGCTAATTGAAAAGAAAAAAATAAACTACACAATTCTTGCAGACAACTTGTTCAATCCAAGATCACCAATCCCTCACCAGGTGTGAAGTTGTTGCTCGTTGTCAGAAATACAAAACTGAAGGAGGCAGCATGCTCTTGTCCTCAGTCAGAAATGTGAGATTTACAATGACATTGAACTGGGAGACAGAAGATGCAAACAAATATAAGAGCTGGTTATAGAGAACGTTTAGCTTTTGCCCCTTGTAATAATTTGAATATTTAAAGTCACTACATACCTACATTTTATTTAGAAATGCAAGTGAACAAAATGTTTATAAACTGGTGACTGAAGAGCACTTACCTTGATGTCATCTAGTTTTATATTACAATGGACACAACTATGTTAACTATAAACCTTCCAACTTTTCATTCAGATTAGAAAAGTTCAAAAGTTTATTCTTTGAACACAATCCCTTTCTTAAATTTTGTTCACATTTTCCACAATTCTCTCAGATTCTGAGACTCTCAGGGAGTTCTGAGACCCTCCTAAATGGAATTTAAAAAGATTCCCAGATGAAAGAACTAGAAAAACTCTGCAATTTCACAGGATAATTACCTTGTTCTAAATTTTGTGAAAAGGATTAAAGATTCTGTCTGCAAAACATCTGGCAAGCAGTTGTCACAATTGCTATTATTAGAATTAAAATAATGTACATGAGGGGCCGGAGAGATAGCATGGAGGTAAGGCATTTGCCTTTCATGTAGGAGGTCATCGGTTTGAATCCCGGCACCCCATATGGTCCCCCGTGCCTGCCAGGAGCAATTTCTGAGCCTGGAGCCAGGAATAATCCCTGAGCACTGCCGGGTGTGACCCAAAAACCACACACACACACACACACACACACACACACGCACACACAAAATAATGTACATAAAACATTACTGGCTTTTCCAGATATAGTAAAATATGTCTTAATTGTAAAAAAAAAAAATGGCAGTTCTTTTTTCCCTCAATATTGAAAAAGAGAAGTCCCTAATGTGACTTCCATTGGGATAAGGGGAGGTAGTTTTTATAACTTCTGCAACAGTGTTTCTTCATCACCCTTCATCTAGTATAATATCCCCCTTATTCTCACTGAGGAGATGTTGGAAGTAAGGTGGATGTTTGGTCATTTGAACTGGAACAAGGTGTTAGTGTCAGAACCACATTTCTTTTCCAATTTAAAAATCTAATTTCCTCAGAACTGTAATTAACAATTCAACATTTACAGCTCAAGTTCCTGGCAGTCCATCCACTCACATATACTGCATCACTTAGGTAATGCTTGGAAAGTACCTTGAAGGAAATGGGCCCAGAAGTGCTAAGTAGAATTACATGATACTAGTCGACAGTGGGGAGCCACATGAGGAGATAAAATCTCCTGTCTGCACTACATTTCATTTTCTCGGGTAGATTTTTATGGAACCATCATAGGTTACATTGAAAATAAAGCAGGAAGTCACATTTTTATGAGTAATATGTATGTGGAATATTGAAAAAAATAACAAAGTAGTGAAATGGAATATTTGCACTCAGCTGGGTATAATAAAAATAGTTAGTTAGAAATCAAGGGTCAACTTTCCATTATGCAATATTTTATACTTATATTTGCAATAACAAAAAATGAAGACAGGTGAAGGTTAGCTATGGAGGGAAGTTTTGGAAAATTTTTCTTATGCAGGGAAAGTGGTTTTTTAAAAAGTACATTGAGTTAAAAATATTAATCTAATCCTTCTTTGTTTATAATTAAAAATGTACAAAATATCTTCAGAAAGCTCAGTACAAAGTTAAATACTGGTATAGACAGCTGAGACATGATATATCCAAACAATATAAAATGTTTCCCAATAGAGTCCAAAGAAGGGAAGCCTCCTGAAGAGTCATGGAACTGTCCCCAAGAAGATGCTAACTTATTGCCATATAAGCAAGTAATTTTTTCTAGGTGGAGATAACAGAAAAGGAATTTCCTGTCAATAAAATAGCATCAACAAAATCTTAGAGGGGTGAAAGATATAAGGGTGATGAAAGACAAAGTTTTGTAATCTGGAACATAAAACTGTCTAAGTTTAGAGATGATGTTGCAGAACCTGTAGCTATTACTAGAGTATGTTCTTTCTTCTTCATTGAGACAACATACAGAGATAAATTCAGCAATTAAACCCAATGTAATCCCGAGGATGTGGAGATGAGCACCGAAATATCCAATGACTTTTCTTTCTCCCAACTATGCTCTTGTCTGGATGCACTAGCCTTAGTTCAAAATGGCACTTTTGAGTTCAAACACTGCCCACAGTCTGCAGCCGAATGGAATACTATGCAGCTGTTAGAAAAAAGTGAAGTAATAAAATTCTCATATATGGATAAATGGAAAGTATTATGTTGTGCTAAATGAGTCTGAAGGAAAAAAGTAGACATAGAAAGATCTCATTCATTTGTGGAATTAATCAAAAAATGATAGTACAGTAATAATATCCAAAAGCAATAGATATGAGGACTAGGAGGACTAGTCCATGGTAGGAAGCTTTTCACAATTATTGGAAGAATGCAGTTAGGGCAGAGAAGGAACCACTATGACAATTATACTTGGAAGTGATTACTCTGAACAAGAATTAGGTGCTAGAGGGAGATCAAGTGATATAAATGACACCCCTACCCCTCAGTAACAATATTGCAAACCACAGTGTCTAAAAAGGAGTAGGGAATGAAAGAAATTATATGTGTGTGAAAGAGAGAGTGAGAGTGAGTGAGAGAGAAAGAGAAAGAGAGAGAGAGAGAAAATGTTTCTTTCATAGGCAAGGAGTAGAGGTGGTGGAACAGAAATTGGGGATATTGGTTGTGGAAATATGCACTGGTCAAGGGTGTTGTACATTGCTTAACTGAAACTCAATCATGACTAACTTTTCATCTGTGAAAAACAATTGAATTATTAATAAACATGTAACCACAGTGTTTAAATAAGGTAGTTTTTTTTCCAGGAGCCTACTTGATAAAGTTTTCTTTTGTTTTGTTTTGTTTTTTTGTGTTTGTTTTTTATTTTTGATCAAACTGGATTACATATTTTTCATAGTAATATTTTAGGTACATATTAACATTGAATCAGGGGAATTCCCACCACCAAAATTGACCTCCCACCCTCCCCATTCCCATCACGCATCTGCAACCCCCTTCCTTGACCCCCCAGGGTGCTAGTATAAGTGATCCCCTCTGTATCTAGTTTGTCGTAGATTGGGTATCGATTCTGTTGTCATTGGCTTTGGATTTGGTGTTTAAGTCTGATCATTTTTATTACTATTTAATGATCATACAGTAAATAAAGTTGTTTTTTTAAGGAAAGAAAAACATTTTAATGGCCCAGTGCTCATAAATAGTAGGCCCTGTTTGCCAATAACTCCAGTTTGAAAACCCAAAAATTTTGGTTTCCATTCCTTATCATGGATTCCTGCAATAATGGACACAAAGACCAAATGAAATATTATTATGCTTTTAACCTAAGTTATCCCTAAGGAAAATGTTATTCCCTACAAAGTCCAGAGTGACAATGAATTATACATTAAAAACACCTTCCTGTGGCTGCATCTCTATTCCATCAAAAGTGGAAAATCAAATTAGGAGACAAAGAGCTTTTAGGAACATGAAGTTCAATAATCCAAATAGAACTGAAGGATTACATGTCATCAGAGTGATAATACAGTGAGTAGAATGCTTGCCTTACACGGGGCTGATTGGGTTTGATCCCTGGCACTGCTTATGGTTCCCCAAGCTCTGCTGTGAATGACTCCTAAGCATATAGATCAAATGTCAGGCCTGAGCACATCCAAGTGTGGCCCTATCCCAAAATAAAACAAACAAAAAAAGCATACAGAACATGTGTGAATATTTGTGTGAATATATGTGTGAACATGTGTGAAAGTTATATTGTATAACTTTTGGCAGAGAGTTTGGTACTGAGTAACTGATATATAAATAATAAGTTCAATCATGATGATGATGATTTTGAGTTTGTGGACCACATTTGCTGGTGCTCAAGGATTACTACTGACTCTGGCTTAGGAATGACCTCTGGAAGCACTCAGGAACCATTTGTGATACAGAAATTTGAACTGGGGTCATTAACCCCTGTATAAAGGACTGGTTTATCTTATCTATGTAGAAATCTAGGAGAGGGCTATGATATTCTTGGTTTAGTAGAGTAGGAGGATGACTTGTCACTAGACAAAATAGAAGCAGAAGAGAGGCAGGTTTCTAGAAGGGAGGCCCACAAGAAAAACTGGAGTGTCTATTTCTGTTCACAGCTAAGATGCCTAACAGGGAAACATACAAAAGAAAAAAAGGATGCAATAGGAAATCAGGCAGAAGATGAAAATTTGAGAATCCCTGAATATATATTTCCCTAGTTTTGTGGTAATTGAATCTTGGGAAATCATCACAAAGCCCAAGGTCAGTGTGTAAAATAAATTAGATAGTTATTTTTTGAATCAAAAAGAAACATTTTTTTTGTTTTTTGGGCCACACCTGGTGATGCTTAGGGGTTATTCCTGACTATGTGCTCAGAAATCGCTCCTGGCTTGCGGGGGGATTGTCCTAGGCTAGTGCGCAAGGCAGACACCTTACGCCCTGCACCACTACTTTGGCCCCTTTTTTTATTTTTGTTTTTGTTGTTTTTGGTTTCGGGGCCATACCCGGTGTCGCTCAGCATTTACTCCTGGCTATGCACTCAGAATAGCCCCTGGCTTGGGGTACCTATTGGACGCCGGGAGATCGAACCGTGGTCCCTCCTAGTTTTACGAGTACAAGGCAGGCACCTTACTGCTTTTTGCCACCCTCTGGCCCCTGAATCAAAATTTTGGAGAAATATCGATTGGACAAGGACAAACACAGAGTAAAATTTAAGCAGAGAAGGAGAATCAGGAGTAAATGGCACTACTAAAGAGACAGTGAGTAAGAGTTTAGAGATAGTAGGAGAAATGGGGAGTTTCACCAGGTCTAAAGCTGTGGAAAGTGGATAGGGATATGACTCAAAGCAATACCAGCAGCCTGAGCACTGCAGTCTGATAGAGTTTGAATATCAAACTATAAAACAAACAAACAAAAACCTCTCACATTGTGAGGCCGATCACAATTGTGAGTCCAGATCACCAGTACCTCTAAAATAGAGAAGTAAAACATTTTTGGAGAGAAGTCAAAGCCAATGAATGAAATTATCGACAACCTATTAAGGCAAATTAAGTGATGAAAGTGTAAATATAGGGAAAATTTACATAAATAAAAATGAACTCAGTAGATACAGAAGGGACTTCCATGCCTCAAAAAATTTGTAATAAAAAAGAAACATGATGATAAGAATATAATGCCATCTTACTTTCCCTGATTAGTTCCCTTGCTTCCTTCCTTCAAATTATAGTAAACCTAACTATTTTGTTGTTGTTGTTGTTGTTGTGTTTGTTACTTTGGGGGGGGGAGAGACATACATCAGGGATTGAACCAAGGTTTTATCACTTGCAAGGCATGAATTCCACCACTAACACCATGTCCTTGACCCAAGCCTACCCTCTTTAGAAAATCTCTGTCTACTGGTTCAGAGAATTTGTCAATTATGGTAAGCATGCAGGATGGCATAAACCCAAAAAGTTCCTCTTTTAGGATTATTATATTTGGATCTAAAACTGGGTTGTTCCACTTGGCAGCAATGCTGGGAAAGTATTACCCCCTGGGAGATGCCCAAAGCCATGATTTTTAGCTTTAATAAGGGTTTAGCTTTAATGAATTCTGGGAATGAAAGCCATTCAGAAAATAGAGATAAACAATATCTAGAAAGAGAGACATCAGGCACTTCTCTGTCATCTTAAAGCATCTTTTATGTTTGTTTGTTTTTTCTTTTATCTTGGAGGGGCACACCTGGCAGTACACAGGCATTACCCTTGGTTATGCACTCAGAAATTGCTCCTGACAAGTTCAGGGGACCACATGAGATGCTGGGGATCAAACCCAGGTTCATCCCAGGTTAGATGTGTGTAAGGCAAACATCCTACCGCTGTACTATGACTCCAGCCCCTGAAGCATCTTTGTTGATCTGGGATGATCTTGTAAAGCATGGTTACTTAGCCCTTTTTCTTCCTTTTTTTAAAATTTAATTTATTTATCTATTTTGCAAGCATGACCCTTTTAATAACTGCGTAGCAAACATAAAACAAGAAGTAAAGAGAACCTTAAAATTTTGTCAAGTTAGGCCAAAATACTCAAAAGAATTACAATTATAGCAAGTAATTACAATTATAAGATACTGGTAAATTCAAGATTAACTTTCATTTCTTTTCTTTGTGACAATAAAAAGTATTCAATCATTCTTGTTTAAATTTGGGGGTTTTTTGGTTGTTGTTTTTGGATCACACACGATGACTCTCAGCAGTTACTCCTCACTATGTGCTCAGAAATTGCTCCTGGTTTGGGGACCATATGGGATGCTGGGAATCAAACCAAGGTCTGTCCTGGATCAACCGCATGCAAGGCAAATGTCCTACCACTGTGCTATCGCTCCAGCCCTCTTGTTTAATTTTTAACTTTTATTTCTTTATTTCTTTTATCAAATCTTTATTTAAGCACCATGATTACAAACATGACTGTAGTTGGGTTTCAGTCATAAAAGGAATACCCCCTTCACAGTGCAACATTCCCACCACCAATGCTGCTCCCTTCTCCCCCATCCCACCTGTATTTGAGATAAGCATTCTACTTCTCTCATTCTTTGACATTGTCATGCTAGGTGTTAGCGTGGTTATTTCCCTAACAGCATTCACCAGTCTTTGTGGTGAGCTTCAAATTATGAGCCAGTCCTTCTGGCCCTTTCAGCCTTTAACTCAATTGACTCTGGGGCTTATTACAATAAAGTCTTTACTTTTTCTTAAAACCCAGAGATGAGACTATTCTGTATCTATCTCTGTCCCTCTGACTTATTTCACTCAGCATAATAGATTCCATGTACATCCACATATAGGAAAATTTCATGACTTCATTTCTCCTCACAGCTGTATAATATTGCATTGTATATGTGTACCACAGTATCTTTAGACATTTATATATCTGAAGGGAATCTTGGTTGTTTTTAGAATCTGGCTATTGTAAATAGTGCTGCAATGAATATATGTTTGAGAAAGGGATTTTTGAATTGTATTTTGGTGTTCTTAGGGTATATTCCTAGGAGTGGTATAGCTGGATCATATGGGATTTGATCTTTGTGCATGGTGTTAGATGAGGGTCTGAACTTGTGTTTTTGCAAGTGGCTAATCAGTTGTGCCAACACCACTTGTTGTAGAAACTTTACTTGCTCCATTTTGAAATTTTTGCTTCTTACATTCATATAGTAAAGTGTCAGGTGATAAAATTAACATGCAAAAGTCAATGGTCTTCTTATATACCAATAATGATAGAGAAGAAAAGGACATTAAAAAAACAATCCCATTCATATATTGCCCCACAAACTCAAATATCTTGGAGTCAACCTAACTAAAAAGGTGAAGAACCTATACAAAGAAAACTACAAAAACCTGCTTCTAGAAATAAGAAAGGACACAAGAAAATGGAGGCACATACCCTGATCATGAATTAGCAGTATTAAATCATTAAAATTGCAATACTTCTCAAAGCATTATACAGGTTTAATGCAATCTCTCTCAAGATACCCATGACATTCTTCAAAGAAGTGATCAAAAATTCCTGATATTCATTTGGAACAATAAACAGCACGAATAGTTAAATCAATTCTTGGGAATAGGAATATAGGCAGCATTACTTTTCCCAATTTTAAACTGTATTATAAAGCAATAGTTATCAAAACATCATGGTATTGTAATAAAGACAGATCCTCAGATCAGTGGAATAGACTTGAGTATTCAGAAAATATTCCCCAACATACAATCAACTAATCTTTGATAAATTTTCTTTTTAGGGCATAGTGCTCCCAAGCAGTACTTAGTGGGCCCAGGGACTACTACTGTGATACTTGAGAACTAGAAGGAAGAATCACTGTTAGAGTACCAGGATGCAGCACTCCAGAGATTCCAGGCCACACCTGGCAATGCTCAAGAGACCATGTGGTACTGGGGATTGAGCCTGGTTCTACAACTCAGGTTATATAGACCCCCCACCTGTACTATATTCCTAATGCCCCAGCTTCTTAGTTCTTTTTGACTTTTATGCTTCAGTTCTCTCTTGGATCCTTTTAATCAATTTCTGTTGCTCAAATTTATTCAAATTGTATTTTCCCTCATATTCTGCCAACAAAATAAAAGTTCTGAGAGAGTGGTCACTTAAAATAAAGGCATGTTGGGGAAATGATGAATAAATTGATAGACGTTGATGACATGTCTATTCAGGCAAATAAACATTGTTTGAGAGCATAGGTCAATGTTGACAAAATGCAGAAGTTTAATATGTAAGTAAATAGGAATGTTTATAAAGTTTAATGTAAAAGTAGAATGAAACACATGCCTCTCTGAGAGAAACCAAGTTTAGAAACATGGTAGGAAGAAGCTTGAGGAATGCCCTGTGCTATCCTTTGTCCTGCAAAGTAGGAGGCAGAGTTATTTCTAAAAAGTGAGAGGAGGTTTCCATGTAAGGGAATTAGAGGAGAGTAGAAATAGTCTCAAGGCAATTGCTGACAGCAATGAGAATAAGAAGAGAATAAAAACACAAATACAAGTCTCTGAGTTTTCTCCTCCATAAGTGCCCTGCTCTTGAACACTATGTATTAATGTTTGTAAAAGTAATCATTTTTGAGATTTTGTGTGAAGTGCTATGTATACAGTCTCTTCACTATGCAAGTGAAGAACACTTGTATAATCAATTCTCGATTGTAAACAAGGGATTGGCACACTTATTTTGTAAAGGATCAACTAGTAAGTATTTCAGATGCTGTGGAACATATGGTCTTTATGATTATATTACAATAAAATCACAGGCAATATGTACTTTAATTTCATTGAATAGGTGAGGAGGTATGACAATGAAACTTCATTTCTAAAAATCTGCCTCTGGTACAGCTTCATTAAAAAATAGATGAAGGACTTCAATAGACATTTTTATTATCACATAAATGTCTAATAAGCACATGAAAAGATCAATGTCGCAAATCATTTGGATAATATAAACAGAGACCATAATGAGATCTCATCTCCTATTCTTTGGAATGGCTTCCATCAAAAATAAACAAAATAGAGTCACCATGTCTAGACCACGCCAACTCCATAGACTCACCCTGTTCTCAAAAGAGATGTAAACAGAGCTGTGAAAAATCATAGGCACAATAACTATGTAGCTGCAAGCTGGCACTTTCTGGAGAAGAAGATAGGTCAAGTCCTTGTCCAGCCGAAGCTCACCTGCTGCACTCATCACCCACAATCACCACTTCACCAATGGCCCTGCTTTTGCCACTTCTCAATGGCCCTCTACAGAGATACAAATCTTCCCAAAACATTGGCTATGCTGTATTTGGTTCTACATCACCAGGACTTTTGTGGAGTGAGTGCAGGCACCTTCTTCCTGTCTTCTCATAATTCTGGCACACTTGGATTGCACAACACCTCCATTTTGTTTTATTGACATCCCCATACGAAAACAATACTTTAGAAGCCAATGTGTATTTGAAATAATCTAATGTTCAGAAATAAATGAAATGATAGAATGGTCAACTAGCAACAAGAGATTACTAAACCATCTGACAATGACTTAATAACCTAACTGCAAGATACAATAATTTCCAAATTTTTCTTATAATTGTACTTTTATTTTCTTCCTTTGTACTTTTGCAATAATATTGCTCCCATTTAACTATAAACAAATGCATTGTGATCAACAATATTAACTATGTTAGCCAGCACTTTAAATAAATAAAATTAATTTATATATATACACATATTCATACACACACATATATCAAATAACAAGTGTTGGTGAAGATGTAGAGAATACAAGTACACTGTTGATAGGTTTGTAAAGTGGTGCCATCCTGTTCATAATAGCATATTTCCTCATAAGATTAAATATAGAATTCATTTCTGATTCTTCCATTTCAATTTATCCTTAAATTTCTGGGTTTATTACCCAAAATAATTTAAAGTATTATCTTGAAGAGTTATTGTACATTTGTGTTCATTGCACTACTAGTCGCAAATTTTATTTTAAAAAAATGGAGATAGATCGAATGTCACAGATTGAAAGTTAAATATGCAAAATGTGGTCTATACATATAATATGATTGTTTTCTGTCCTACAAAGAAAAAATTTCTAAGACATGTTACAACATGGATGAACTCTGAGAATATTATGCTAAATAAATCATTCAGCCTCAAAACAAAACTATGATTTTATTTATCTGAGGCACTTACAAGCAGTTAAATTTATAGATGCAATGTAAAATTGTGGTTGGCAGGGGCCAGGGGCAAAAGAGAATGGGGAGTTATTATTTAATAGGTATAAAGTTTCAACTTTATAAGATGAAAAGATTCTAGAGATTGATTGTGCATCAATGCGAATGTAGTAAATAGTATCTAACTGCTCTATTGGAAACAGTTAAGATGAAAGATTTTATGTTATGTATATCTTAGATTGTATGTTATATATATATATATTCTAAATTTGAAAAAAAAATTGGAAAACAATGAGGCAAATGTGTGCCCCATTTACCTTTGTAATAATCTTGCTCCTATTTAACTGTAAACAAATGAATTATAACCTGTACCCAAATTGCAGTCCCTCTCTCACTTAGTCCCAAATCCCAGAGGACTGCCAGGGATGACCCCAGAAATTGAGTCTGTCATGCTTGGGCAGCACATGAGGTCATGGCATGAGAGCTGGGCAAGCACATTTCAGTCACAGGTTCTAAGAAGGAAGCAGCCCAAGGACAGTTTCCCAACAAAGACCCCAGAACAATGGGATCCAGCTACTTACCACATTTGGCAGAATGAGGGGGCGAGGAAGGACATTGAAGGGGTCTTGGACGGGGCTTTGGGTGTGGGATAAACCTGCTGAAGGTCTGGGTTCAGCAGCCACTTACAGGAAAGCAAAGGCAAAAGGGGTGAGCACAGCTATAGCCACCAGGGATGGGGACTGAAAAACCCCACAGCCATTTCTGGAAAGGCCTGGGTGAGTCTAGTAGATGAAACAGGGAAGGTAAGAGTGGAGCACAGAGTTGCAGGCAAGCAGCATGTTGGGGGTGTGGAGAGCAGCAGAGAAGTGCCAGCAGTTAGGACTGCAGTCAGTAGGCCAAACAATTAGAGAGGTGCTCTGGGGAAACTTTTGGGGTTATATATGCAGGTGCTCAGAGGCTTCTCCTTGTTTGAAAGTCAAGGCTGACAAAAGACACATGAAAAAATGTTCCACATCACTAATCATCAGGGAGATGCAAATAAAAACAACTATGAGGTACTATCTCATACCAGAGATTGGCACACATCATAAAGAATGAGAACAAGCACTGCTGGTGGGCATGTGGAGAGAAAGGAACTCTCATTCACTGCTGGTGGGAAAGCCGTTTACTCCAGCCTTTATGGAAAGCAATATGGAAATTCCTCAAAAAACAGGAAATTGAGCTCCTATACAATCCAGCTATACCACAACTAGGGATATACCCTAGGAACACAAAAATACAATACAAAAATTCCTTCCTCACACCTATATTCATTGCAGCGCTATTTACAATAGTCAGACTCTGGAAACAACCAAGATGCCCTTCAACAGATGAATGGCTAAAGAAATTGTGGTACATATACACAATGGAACATTATGCAGCTGTCAGGAGAGATGAAGTCATGAAAGTTTCCTATACATGGATATACATGGAATCTATTATGCTGAGTAAAATAAGTCAGAGGGAGAGAGACACAGAATAGTCACTCATCTATGGCTTTTAAGAAAAATAAAAGACACTTTTGCAATAATTCTCAGAGACAGAAGAAATGAGGGCTGGAAGGTTTAGCTCATGATATGAAGCTCACAACAAAGAGTGGTGAGTGTAGATAGAGAAATAACTACACTGACAACTACCATTACAATGTGAATGAATGAGGGAAGTTGGAAGTCTGTCTCCAGTACAAGAGGGGGTAGGGTAGGGAGGAGGGGTTTTGGGACTTTGGTGATGGGAATGTTGCACTGGTGAATGGGGGGTGTTCTTTATATGACTGAAACCCAACTACAAACATATTTGTAATCAAGGTGTTTAAATATATTTAAAAAAAAAGAAAGTCAAGGCTGAAGGTCTCTGCACGAGATCTCTGGAAACAGGAGTCGTGATCCACCTATGCACAAAACCAAATGTTTGGTGCATGAAAGGACGCGTTGGGCTCTGAGCCCCATCTTGGTTGGGGTGCAGTGCAGAAAGGTCAGGGTGCGGGCGGAGGAGTCCCTCGGGGCCCCCTGGGCACTGTGACTCAACTGCAGCTAAAAACTCAGCCCATTGTGCTGTCAGGACTCAAGGGTTCTGGATTTCTCTCTGGCCAATGGGCTTCGAGAAAACGGGCCACACCCACAAGCCCCCCCCCTATAAAGCCCGAGGTCCCGCCCCTCTGGTGGCCTCACAGCAATTCTAGTTTGTTTCCTAACTACTAGATGCAGCAGCGATGATTGGTCTTTTACTCTCTCATACCTTTGCAGTTGGAGCGAAAACGATACAGAGCAGAGACAGCAATGTGGCCGGAGCAACACCTACCGGCTCAGCTGCCTCTCTTCTCGGCCGTAGCTGTCCAGGGATCGTAGCATGTGGCCCTGAAGTCAGAGAAGGAGCCCCTCAGCCTGCTTCCTCCCTGGCCCGAGTCTTCAAGCAGTCCCCACACACCCCTGCAGCCTCCTCCAGGGACTTCCCGGGACTCTGAGCTGGTGTTCCCCCTTCCCACTCCAGGACTAGTCTCACTTGTTAGAGGAGTTACTTGCTACTAGTCTAACAAGTAAGACACTTGCTTTGCCTGTGGATGACCTGGATTTGCTCCCAGGCACCTGATATGGTCCCAGAACCTCCAGAGTGATCCCTGACTACAGAGCTTAGAGAAAGCCCTGAGCATCGCTGGGTGTGGCTCACAAAACCAAGTGCTAAATTTCTTTGGGTTTGGTTCAAAGAACTTGTGGAGGGAATGGGAAGGGACTCTTTTGGAGAGAGTCTGGAAAGTGTCTTTCGAATTTGATGGGAGAAGTTGGTTACTGAGCCACTGATGAACAGGACACACACTGTTCTCATTTCACAAACCACCTGGAAACTCAGGCCTATATGGTTGTCTCAGTAGTCAAGGCCCGAGACCAAGCAAGAGATCCGTGAGCATGTGTGCTGCCTTGACAACACCCCCAGATCGCAGATGAAGTTTGGGATTGCTTTCAAGGGACAAGAGTTTTGAAGCTGGGGTGCACCCTCTTATGGAGGGTGGACAGAGAAAGCTGCAGAGAAACTCAGGCAGATTCCTGTGGGGGAGGGAAGAGGCTCAAATATCAGATTCAGGGGTGTTTAGAGAGTCTTTCACTCTGAGTGCAATAGCGAGGGAGGCTTGGAGGTGGGGAAAGAAGAACCCAAAAAAGTTGATCCAAAGTGTTTTCCAGTGGGAGGGGCCAAGCAATGGGCCAATGGGGGCAGAACCTGGGGGACAGCAGCTCCTCCCTTTCATTCTAGCCAAGACCAGCTCAGAGAGAAGCAGAACCAACAGTTCTCCTGAGCCATGTGGATATAAGTGCTCCTGACAGCCTAATTCCTTAATGTGACTCCCAGACGTGCAGAACCCCATCCCCAACTGCTCCACAGTCAAGACTGGGGCCCCTCATTGAGAAAAAAACCTGTAAGAGAACCAAGCTCCTTGGTTCAGGTAGAGGTCAGGTTTCTCGCTGCAGAGAAAGCCCGGAAACCCCTAAACTTTTATGCTTCCCCTGTCTCCAAGCTGTAATCTTGGTGTCATTCCACCCTTGTTTAACCCCATGCCAGAGTGGTGCCACCAGAAGCAAGCTTGGAATAAGGGTAGAGGGCCCCCTCGCCCCCCAATCAGGGCCTTCTTCCATGAGCCTCTTCCATAGTTCAGGTTTTGTTTAATTTGAGGCAGTAGTTGGGCCAATGCTCAGGGAGTTCTCTTGTCTCAGTGTTCAGGATTGACACCAGAGAAGGTCTAAATTGATGCTGGGGATTCAAACCAGGGCACTGGTTTAGTCAGATCTCTCACTACCTGTCCTATTATTGGCCCCCTCTCTTCCTTGTTTGGCAAAAGACCGAGTCCACTGAGGACCTAGAAAACAACAACTCCCTCCAAAATTTGGAGTCCTCCGATTTTAATTTTCTGTCTATGAGTGAATTTGAGGGCTGACAGCTTGTGGGATCAGGAGTTTCATGCCCGTGACATAGAGAAGAGCCAGGCATGAGGCTTGCACTGAACCTAGGGTGGCACCTAGGATGGTGTCTTTCTTTGTGCTTCCAAAAGCCCCATTCCGTTACAATTATCTCTGCCGGACCTTTTGGGACTGGGGATCATGATTATTGTGCAGGTCATAGTTCAAGCCCTAAACTAGGGCTTTTTTATTGGTCCCAAGATGTATACAGTCTGGTCGTGGTTCTTGCAGCCAGTCATCTGCCAATCCCGATCTTGGTTTTTGGACTAACCAAAGGGTGCCAAGACTTCTGGTTTTGTCTTGTCGTTAGTTGGTAAGGTAGGCTAATCTGCTCTAAGGTCAAGATGTTCGCATTTTCCTCGTTGTCAGGATAACATGTTAGAGCTGGGCCTTGTTGTTAGTCCCGCCGTATCAAGGCTGTCCCGGATAAAGTTTGTTTCCTGCAGCTGTTGTGAAGAGCTGTGCCGTTTCTATGTCGGGGCTCAAGGGTTCAAGGCTGAATGAATGGTATCTAATCACCTGAGGTCTAAGTTGATTCCACATGACATATTTTCAAGGCAGGAGATATCCCCATATTGTAAACAACTATGAGTTCCTATCTCTAGTAGATAGGAGCTCTTTTTTTTTTTTTTATGTAAGATTTCCCCTTTACTTAGTGTGCCTTTGCAGGGGGAAGTGGTGCTACATTATAATGTCTGTATATTTGTGGGTGGATTGATGGGATAACCGAAACAGGTCACATACCCAAAAATGAGGTACATTTTCAATGAATAACCACCACAGATCATGTGAACTGCTCTAGCAGCCCAGTCACCTGTTCCCCAATCTCGCCTCCTTAGAGACAAACCAGGGCAGTCCTCCCATGAATTGAGGGCTCCAGCTATATCGATAAGCACCTCAAAGAACAGACAAAACAAACAAACCAAAAAAAAAAACTAAAACAAACAAACAAAAATCACATCATGGTCTTGAATCTTGAATTAAGAAACATGGTATAGCACATAACAAAAGAGAAGAAAGGAAGAAAGAAAAAAAATAAATATAATTGGGGACAACACTTTCAATAATCGCACCCAAACAGAAAAATCGACCAAAATAGATAAATAAATCAAAAATAATAATAACAATAATAAATAAAGGTAATATATATATATATTTATATAAAAAATAACCAAGATTTTGTGCTTTTTGTATTTGTTTTTTCCCTCCTGCCCTGGCACAGTAAATGTTGGGGTCATTCGAAAAGGAATTCACTTGGCCTAAGAGATATGGGGTTTCTCCACCCTTGGAGCATACTGTCATGGGATCAACTCTAGACTTTGCTCATGATCAGGATCCTTTACTTTCCCGATGGTGTTTTTTGTTTTTGTTTTTGTTTTTGTTTTTTTTTGGTGTGTGGAAGACTTCTGCTCTATGTTTAGAGGTCTCAGTATCTGCACAGATCCTGAGGTGGGACTTATGATGAAGTCAGTCTTTGTGGTTCTAGAGGTTCTGTTACCTCAGTATCATTTTAATCCATCTTCTGTGGTTGGTGATCTTGGTCTTTGCACTGAACCTAGGGTGGCACCTAGGATGGTGTCTTTCTTTGTGCTTCCAAAAGCCCCATTCCGTTACAATTATCTCTGCCGGACCTTTTGGGACTGGGGATCATGATTATTGTGCAGGTCATAGTTCAAGCCCTAAACTAGGGCTTTTTTATTGGTCCCAAGATGTATACAGTCTGGTCGTGGTTCTTGCAGCCAGTCATCTGCCAATCCCGATCTTGGTTTTTGGACTAACCAAAGGGTGCCAAGACTTCTGGTTTTGTCTTGTCGTTAGTTGGTAAGGTAGGCTAATCTGCTCTAAGGTCAAGATGTTCGCATTTTCCTCGTTGTCAGGATAACATGTTAGAGCTGGGCCTTGTTGTTAGTCCCGCCGTATCAAGGCTGTCCCGGATAAAGTTTGTTTCCTGCAGCTGTTGTGAAGAGCTGTGCCGTTTCTATGTCGGGGCTCAAGGGTTCAAGGCTGAATGAATGGTATCTAATCACCTGAGGTCTAAGTTGATTCCACATGACATATTTTCAAGGCAGGAGATATCCCCATATTGTAAACAACTATGAGTTCCTATCTCTAGTAGATAGGAGCTCTTTTTTTTTTTTTTTTTTTTTTATGTAAGATTTCCCCTTTACTTAGTGTGCCTTTGCAGGGGGAAGTGGTGCTACATTATAATGTCTGTATATTTGTGGGTGGATTGATGGGATAACCGAAACAGGTCACATACCCAAAAACGAGGGGGAAAAAAAAAAAGGGGGGGGGAATTAAAAAAGTATGTGCTCACCAATATATATGTAGGACAATCATTTAAAAAAGATAAATAAATAAATTAAAAACAAACAAAACAAAACAAAAACAAAAAAACAAAACAAAACAAAAAAAATTAAATAAATAAAAATAAAATAAATTAACAAAGTTTTTAAGGAACCAAAGTGGTGCAGAGGACTACCTTACATTTGGGGGAGAGCAGGTAAGAGGTGGTGTATTACAGGTTTTATGCCTATGTTGGAAGTACAGTTTTTCCCATTGTCTTTTGGGTTTTTCTTGTGGTGTGTGGGTTCCCAGGCATCTTCCTAACACATCCCCTGACCTTCTTCAGATTATTAAAATTTGCGGCAGGGAGGTCTTGGAAGAGTTCTTGCATTGGGGATACTTTTGGACCTAGGCCCAGTTTCAAGGAACAGTCCGCGTTAGGGAGAGTTAGTAGGGAGGGCCTCGCAGCATGAGTCCACAGGGGAGTTGGCTGTCTTTTCTTTCAGGAGACGAGGTGTGGGTTTATCTGGGTGTCCCCTCGCCTGGGTGCAGGGTACTGGTTCGTTGAGTAGGAGGTCGATCTTGATGCCTACTATTTTAACAGCTTTGTTCGCACTTATATAGAAATAAATTATTATGATCAAATATTTCACCTATGTGATGCATTTTCTTTAAAAGAAATAAAAATCATGTGTTGTCCATGTTGTCCAGAAATTCTAAGCACTATTGCTGATACTGTGGCTTTTGTGGGGACTGTTTTCAGGTGCTAGGATTTCCTGAAGTATTAAAGGAGAGGGATATGGTGCCACACTCACTCATACAAAGTCTTGGTGATATCACACCAAATACTAGCATCCCTGGAGTTTTGGTCAGATTGTTGTCTCTGTAAAGAATCTTAGATGAGTGTTGAAGCAGGGCCATAGCAAAGCTGCAATTGTCAATGATAGCACAGCATGTGTTGATTTGACAGGACAATTACCTGCTTTTAGGTGGTGGCTGGTGTACCAATAACTTTTCACACCTTGGTTTACACCTTTTTAGAGAAAGGAATGAGTTTAAGGAGCTGGTGGTGCAGCAGTAGGGCATTTGTTTTCCACGTGGCATACCATATGGTCCCCCAAACAAGGAGCGATTTCTGAGGGCAGAGCCAGGAGTAACCCCTGAGCATCATCGGGTGTGGCCCCAAAACCAAAAATATTTAAAATTAAATTTAAAAAATTTAAGATAAAAATTTTCAAAATACTTCTACACAGAAAGAAAATATAAAACATAATACGGAGACATTTTAAATGCAAATATCACCCACACTATGAAATTTAAAAGAAAATACAGAACCATCTCTAAAAAAATAAACAGATTTTTTTGCTAGAATTATTTTCAGAATGTAGTTTGGCTTACCCTTCCACCACCACCACCTCACACATCCCACAGACCTAAAACCAAAAATCTGAGCAGCCTTCATCAATACCTTCCGTCATCTTAACAGTAATTTCACCCAGCTCTATCTGCTACCAAGCTGCTAAAGAAAATAATGTCTGTTGATACTTGTCAGGTGGTCTAGTTGGATTTTATACCTCAGTGAAATTAACATATTAGGGGGACCGGAGAGATAGCACAGTGGTGGGGCATTTGCCTTGCATGCAGCAGACCAGGGAGGAACCCGGTTTGGTTCCCAGCATCCCATGTTGTCCTCCAGCCTGCCAGAGGCGATTTCTGAGTGCAGAGGCAGGAATAACCCCTGAGCACTGCAGCGTGTGGCCCAGAAACCAATCAATCAATAAATCAAGTTTTTTTAAATGCATATTGGGTAGGGGTATATTCTTTTTCTGCATGAACACAGGGCAGCCCAGTGCCTTACACCCTCTACATCTCCCAATAAGAAAGCAACAGCTCAGATCTGCAACTTAACTTATCAAAATTTGTAGCCTCCAAATTTATTTCTATAAATCTACAAAGCCTGGAAAGTACAAAGCCTCTAAATTTCATAGTAGTATCATCCAGTAGTATCACAGGAAATCTGATTGGAATGTCACATAATCTCCCAAACTCAGTGAGCCGATCACAGAAGTTCAATTAGCACCAACAAACAATAGCCCAGTAAATCCTTAGAGACTGATATTACACCAGGAGAGACATAACAATTATTTTAAAATTGACTCTTATTGATCTAAATTTTGATAATGCATTGTAATAAACAATATAAAGTAAATTTGTTTTTTCAAGGAGTTAGACTGTTGGAAATTGAGTACACTGGTAAAGGTCACACTAGTGGTAGGATAGAAGTTGGAATATTTAATGCAGGAAATGACTGTATTATAAAAAACTAGGAAATCTCTGTTGCAATAAATCATTTAAAAATTTAAAAACAAAATTTTATAATAAAAATAAACTGCATTCCACACGTGTAAAAGAGCTGCAAGAAATAAGAGTAATTGTTGTTTAAAAAAACAGATTACAGGGCCCTGAGATAGCACAGCAGCATTTGCCTTGCAAGCAGCCAATCCAGGACCAAAGGTGGTTGGTTCGAATCCCGGTGTCCCATATGGTCCCCTGTGCCTGCCAGGAGCTATTTCTGAGCAGACAGCCAGGAGTAACCCCTGAGCACCGCCGGGTGTGACCCAAAACCAAAAAAAAAAAACATTACAAATATATACCATATACCAACAACAAATAATTACAAATAAAAGGCAAAAAATAACTATCACAGTATTGGTAACAGAAGTAATAGATGTACAGTTTAAATAATCAAAGATGATCCATAAACATAAACAAAATGAAGAATTGGGCCAGAGAGATAGCATGAAAGTAGGGCATTTATTTGCCTCGCTTGCAGAAGAAAGGTGTTTCGAATTCCGGCATCCCATATGGTCCCCCGAGCTTGCCAGGAGCAATTTCTGAGTATAAAGCCAGGAGTATCCTCTGAGAGCTGCCGGGTCTGACCCAAAAACCAAAAACCAAAAAAAAAGAAAAAAAGAAAAAAAAGAAAAAGATACATGGATAGAAAACACTAACACACACGAAGAGTGCTTGATTTGTTCACATCTAACTTTGATATTATCCCTGAGCAAAGAGTTAGAAATAAGGTCTGAGCACAGATGGTACATTCAAAACAAATAGGGAAAAAAAGGAATTCATGGTGAGTAATGATTTTATTTCAATAAATTTCTCTACATGGATAGGTATTTCGTGACTATAATCTTTAAATATTTAAATATGAGAAAATTAAAAGGCAATATTTTAATTTATTAGTCCTTGTATATTCAACTTTTAAATATGCACGGTAATTCACCCTCACTACCATTTGTCATGATAGTTGTTTGTATAGTTATTTCTCTAACTGCATCAGAGTGAAAGAAATAGAATGCTTGTCTGGAATATAGTCAGGTGGGGAGAGGAAGATGGGGGACATCATGTTGGGAAGGTTGCACTGATGAAGGGTGGCTATTCGTCTTTATAACTGATTTCCTAACTACAAACATGTTTGTAATCAATCATGCTTAAATAAAGATATTATTAAAAAAGACAAACCTAAATAAAAATATGTATAATAAAATTTATGTTAACCATCATATATTAAAATTCTAATTGAAGTTTATATTAGACAATTTTTAAAAAATTGGTGTTTCATTAAGGACAATAGTTTGTTGTAGACATTCATTAACAAAATTTTATTGGTATTTCAAAGAATTTAAAGAAAAACAAGTGAAATTTAATTTCTTATAAAATAGAAAAACATATCTCACATTTTAAAAGATTTTTTTTGTCTCAGAAAGGCCTCTACTTTTTTTTTCCAAGACTGTCATATGCTACCCCAGACCTAATCATTCATTCTGGATTTTGGATATGTGCATAAAAAACCCTAGTAAGAAGTTAGTATTTGTTTTGCCCCTGAAACAATAGGACTATATAGAAGATTTTCAAGAAGTGAGCAGCCTATTATGCAGCTCTACAACATTTCATTCTTTCATATTGCTTAGGGAAGATATGTTGGACATCTGCAGTGAATTCATTTATTCTGGATTGAGTTGTTGCTCCCTAACCACAATGTGTAACATTAACTTAATTCTAGCTCCAGTCATCTATTCTGTGTCTGGATTATTGCATTGCCAATAACATAGAAAGTCTTCCTGGAACTCTGATACCTAACTTGAAATAACTAATTAGAAAAAAATATATCAGTTCAGGATAGCGTCAATAGGAAAGGAAGGAAGAAAAAAAGAAACATTTCCCCTCCAGAAAATGGCATGTCTGGGCCAAGGGGAGCACGAGTGGCATATTAGAATGTTATAGCCCCAGACTGCAACAGATCCTGAGGAAGCAGTGTGGACCCCCACTGCTCTTCATGAGTGAAGATAACAACTCAGAAGAAAAAGTCAGTTTCACCATTTATATAAGCTCTTAGAGTGGCAAAATTGGTTAAAACACTGAATCTAATTTTCTGCTGCCTAGAAGAGACATTAGCAGTCAGGGCGAACACAAGCCCAAAGTCAAATGCTGGAAAACAATATTTAAAACAAACAATTCTTTTAAAAGTGTTAGGATGACCATTATTATATCAGATAACATAGACTTCAAGTTACAATTTTTTTAGGAGATGAAGATGATTTAAGTTTGTATACATCAGGAAGAACTCACAATCCTAACCATATTTGCACGCAATGAAAGACTATCAAAATAGTTAAGACAACTGCTAATAGACCTGATAGCAACACATGGTAGTTGGAGACTTTATCGCTGCTTTATCGGTTTTAAAGGAACAAATGGGGTTGGCAGATATACATAGCTTTTTATCCCTCAGAAGTCTAATACATATTGTTCTCCAGTTCACATGAGATATTTTCCAAGACATACCAACTGCTTGGTCACAAAGTCAAACATCTATAAAATGAAAATGATAGAAATTGTATCAAATATTCTCTCAAACCATGATGCATTGAAAATAGAAAAATAATCACAAATGAAAGTGGGGAACAAACTCAAGCACTTTAAAAATCAGCAAATCAATACAAAACCATCAATGGGTCTAAAAGGAAATCAAAATATTTCTGTAAAATAAATGGTCAATAACAACCCTGATTCCAATACTCAATAAAAACAATGCAATTAACATAAAGAAAGGGAACTGGACAGAAAAACTGAACAAATGTGTCTGGTGGTAGTAGGATGGCACTGGAAATTCTGTAGTTGGAGTGTTGAGGACAGTATACACAAAGAGTATAAAGCTGAAACTTTTAATTCCTATAATATTGTAAACAAATTATAAATAAACCATGAGGACAATTAAGATAAAAAATAATGCAGTTTACAAAAGTATAAATTCTCAAAGCACTTAACACTAGATTGTTTACGACATAAAGCTAAAACAAAAATATAGTGAGTCATCTCTTTTATTTTTAGCTAAAAAGGGGCTTATTAGATTAAAAATTTTTTAATGCTCTAAGCATGCTCATGAGCAACCACAAAAGCACATTTAGTATAACTTTGGATTTCAAATATATGTTAACTTGTTCAAATATGGAACCAATGAATAATATGAGTTCTCTGTGTTCGTATATTCTCTATAGGAAAAGAAAAAATATTTAAGGTCATATACCCAGAATAATAAACATTTATCATAAAAATAATTTGTTTTTATTTTCCAATTTAGAAACTCTGATTTACAATACTGTTAATATCAGAGTTTCATATACACATTATTTCAATTCACACCAACCACCAGTATCAGTGTCCTTCCACAAGTGTCTTAAGATTCCCTTCTGTATGCTACCCACCCTACATCCTTAGCAAACTCTTTCTTTTTATTTAATTGATATAGTTTGTGTAACATATTTATAACTATGATAACACAAGTTATCACTCTCCTTACCATGACCAAAGATCAGAAGGCACCATCAATTTTTTTATGCTATATTCAGTCTAACTCATCATTATCCCCCATTCTCAGCCCCTTTATTTGCATCCTCGTCAATGCTGGTTGTTTACAGTGATTTTGCACATACTATTCTCACTTACATGAGGTATTTAAAAATTTATTTTGATGTATATTTATTTGTTGATTTTGGTGTAACTGCCAATAGTGCTTGGGTTGTACTCCTGTCTCTTCACTTTAGGCTCAGAAAACTATATGAGATTCTGGGTCGGTCTCATGCAAGGCAAATGCCCTATTCACTATCACGCTGGGCCTTGATATAAATTTAGTAGTATGCATCAATGAACATATTTTATATGCCGATTTTCTGACTATGTACTCTGAATAGAGTGTGTATCTCTTCTCCCCATTTTGATAAAAAATAAAAAAGTTCTAAAGGCATTGCCACTTGCAATGTTGTGTTTGAAATGTGTGTGTTGAGCACAAGGGTAAGAATACCAACCTCCTCCAGTCTCCTGATGTTTGTGAGATCAAATGCAGTTTAACCATCCAACTCTCCATTTTGTTTCTGTCTTGGTTAAGGAATCCATGGCCTTGCACCTTTAAGGCAATTGCTTGGTCACTGAGATCCACCCCAGCACCCTCTCCACTGCACTTCACTAGTTATCTGAAGCAGATTGTTGAGGGAGGACTCTCCTCCTGTTGGAGGCACTTGTAGTGTTAACAGTGATGAGGATAACTATTAACTCAGCTGAAAAACTAATTTACCTCACAAAACACCCAATAAAGTGAATGCTAGTCCACTCCCCCCTCTTTCTCTACTCCTTACTCTTTGGGATATGGGATCAGAATTCAGAAAGCCTGGGGACCCCTTCTCGTGTTTTATTACAGTAGTCCATGGTGCTGGGGGGATTGTCTGGGAGCAGTCTCATGACATTCATGTGCCTTAACCATTATGCTCTCTCTCTCCCCTCTCTCTCTCTCTCTCTCTCTCTCTCTCTCTCTCTCTCTCTCTCTCTCCCCCCCTAGCATAGAGGTTACCCAGAATATAAAAAGTAATGTAGGACCTAGAAAATTAATTCCTATTGATCTTTCTGAAGAAAGCAAACACAAAACACTCTGATTTGACTATATATCCATATATAGATATAGATTTTATATATGATTGTATATGTTAACTATATATAGATATAGATTTTATATGTATATATAATTTTCATCATAACACTTCAATAACCAAGATGTGGAAACAACTCAACACCCCAATAGCAGATGAATGTATATTTTAATGCAGTATATGTATACTATACACAATGGTTTACGACACTACTCAAATATTTTAAAAAAGAAATCTTGCCTATTACAGCAATATAGAACTGAAGGAATCATACACAGAGACTCCTGTATATACCCAAGGACAATCACATTCATTTTATTGGGATTTTCCTGTTAATGTTTTCCACCTCTCTCAGTCCTTCCTCTAATTTATGAAGAAAAAAACTTGAGAATAAATATGTAGTTTATTATTTCAATAACTACAAGACAAATTTTAGGGAGTATCTGTATGGGGAAGAATAAAAATCTATCCGGTGTTCATTTCCTCAAGGGTGGAAGGGAAGGTATATAGGGTTTCCACTAGGAGTTCAAAGCCCTAATTCCAGTGCAATTTCAACATCACTAACCATGTGATTCTGGGCAAGTGACTTAGAACAGAAAACCTCATTTTCCTTTTATGTCAAACAAAAATGCTAATAATTGCCCTGATATCGTCTTATGGAGAGGATCAAATGAGAAAATGTATTCCAAATCCCATGTTGGCATTTGAAGTGTGAACAGATTTAAGTCATTTGGCACTGAGATTCTTTTGAATCAAAAATGAAAGGTCTCAGTGTTTCTCTCTGAAGTTTAGATATAATACACAGTACCAGTTGGAGGGCAGGGAGACATGTTCTATCACTCAGTGAATAACTCTGGACAACTAAAGTCTACACCCCAATATATTCATTTCTGAAGAATGGAGCTAAAAGCAGTCTTGAAAGCATGTGTGTTGTTGCTTTGAACAAGGAATATGAGAGCTAAGAAGAAGAAAAGAGTTCTCATGGGTCACTTGGCCAATCAGTACCCAGACTGGTATAGAACTTACCTTTTCCAGTACAGGACAGTATTCAGAGGACAAGGCTGCATTTCAGCTCCAACCTCACATATAGCCTACTATTGAGTTTATGATGGTGTGAGGAGATGGAACCCAAGAACACACCAAAATAAAAGTAAAGATTCATGAAAGGAAAAATTTGATTTGGAATAAAGCAGATATATCTGCAAATTGCTGGCAAGAATATATCCCTTTATGAAAAGTAACCTAATTCATCATAAAAATGTAAGATATGGGATTTTTATTTTGGTTTTCTTTTGAGACCACACCCAGATGCTCAAGGGTTACTCATGGCTCTGGACTCAGGAGTCTTTCCGGACAGGCTTGGGGCACCACATACAATGCCAAGGATCAAATTTGGGTTAACTATATGCAAGAGAAATACCCTACCTGCTAATCTCCAGCCCCAGAGAGATAGAAAAATAAAATTTTAATCTATGAAAAATATCTTTATTGATCTTTATGTTTAAATAGAATGAAACAGCTAACAATTTATTATTGCTATCAGTGAAGGTTGATTGAAAAATTAATCTAACTTTATAATGAAAAAAGCTTCATTTATCTTGCTTGATCTCCTACTAATTTCAAAAGCTTGAATAGGACTAAAAACCTATCAGTGGGATAAATAAATTGTATTGGAATTAAGGCTCTTGCCTTGTATGCAGCTGATCCATGTTCAATCCCCAGTACTTCATATGATTCCCTGAAAACTCTTAGGAATGTACCCTGAGGATACAGTAAAGAGTAGGCCCACAGCACTACCAGATATCATTCAAAAAGCAAATCAAACAAACAAAAACCTATCTGTGAAGATTTTCAGACTTGCCAATTGGTATATCTGTATCTACGAGGAACTGACTGCTCAGTTCAAAGGGGAATCAAAAGAGATAGGGATGGTCCGCACCAGACAGGGTCATTGTCTTAGTTGTCTGGGGCAAGGGAGCTCTCTTTCATCTTTCTAAACGGGATCTCTCCAGCTCCCCATACATCCGCCTCATGAAAACCACACCCACCATCTGAAAGCTGGTAATTACTTAGGCTTTGCCATCTGCCTTACAGTTTTGTTTGAAGTCAAGATATTTCTTTTTACTGGATGAGAGGGAGCATACAATATAGATGCAGTTTACAGAAAGTCTCCCTTGTCCTCTCTTCCCTCACTATACATGCACAGTCACATTTATGATTTGAGAATAAATGAGTTAGGCTTAGATTACTGCTTATTATTCAACCAGAGAGATAAGGCAAACTCATGGTAAAGCTTTTCCTGAAACAATCATAGTAGGAAGAGCTGGCCCAAATGGGGAAGGAGTGCTCCTTGAAGCAGAAGATAAAGTGTTTTAAATACCTTATCTGTTTCTATAAATGCTATCTATAAATACTATCTCTGTTTCAGGAAACCAGAGACATATAGTGGGCAAAGTTCTTGCTTTGCAGTTGGCTGACCTTCCAGGAGTGATTCCCTGAGCATAGAGCCATAAGTAAGCCCTGAGCACAGCTAGGTGTGCCCTTCCTCAGGAGAAAAAAAAAGGCAAAACAAAAATTCACACTGCCCCAGAGAGCTGAGGATTGGTCAAGGTAGAATACTGCATAGGAGAGCTACATTCATTAGTCAAAGAACTCTATCAAAGAACTGTCATTAACAGGAGAACCCCAAGAGACATTGACTAATGATATAAAGTTGTTTTGTTCTAAGATTGACAGATACAGAAAGACCAGAGTCACAATTTCCATCGTTATGAAAAGAGTTCAGTAGTGGCTGGGGAAACATAAAACACAGGATATAGGACTGATGGAAGACTATGGAGGAGAACTATCCCATCACATAAAGTCAATCAGCAGCATTTCCAAAAGTGGATCATACACCTCCTTGGAGTAGGGTGGGAATACTGAAATGACCCAGGATAGTCACAATAGCTTTGGAGGACACGTTTTGTTTGTTCACTTAAACAACGTAGATTTCCAGTACTAGATTAATAGTACAGTATTTAAGGGAATTTTCTAGCATCAAATTGACCTGAGGTTTGAATTCCTACTTTGCATGTGGTCCCATAAGCATTGCCAGGGATCATTCCTGATCACAGCAACAGGAATAAGCCCTGAGCACATCTGGGTGTCAACAATCTCTAACTAACTAAATGGTTTGTTTTCTGAAAAGACAGTAGTTCCAAATTTTTTATAGTAGGTTGGAAGGAAGAGGAAGGCTTTTAAGTACCTTAGTGGAGACCATGACATTCTAAATTCATAGTAAAATTCGGTAGTGGAAAAATGTTCACAGAATTTCTTCTTGAGCTCTGGCTGCATTTTAATCACCAGAAAACTAAAAACAAGCTTACATTGTTTTTTATAGGATGATTGGTTCCCAATAAAACTTTAGGCGGTTCATATATGAAAAAAAAGCTTGAAAGTCATTTATATGACCCACCTCTGGACATTTTAGGTTTACTAGAAAAAGGTTGAGGTTAAGTGACTTGTCCAAGGATAAACAAATGGCAGCAAAGGAGTAAAAAAAAATAATTCAGTAATTCTCACTACTCTTCTTTCATTTTCCCACAATACTACTTCAAAGTTCTATGCTGTACTATGTTGGTTAGTTATGAGAAATAATATACTTTGAACACGATCACTTAAAACAACTAACACATGGTTCAGAATTTGGTAGGTGGAAAAATCACACAAATTTAGATTAGATGGTTTTTCTAATCTTAACTAAATTCTCTTGTCTTTGCAGTCATATTTAAATCACTTGTGTGACTTTTAAAATACACTGGCTCTAGATATGACAATAAGTTGGTAGGGGTGTGTGTGTGTGTGTGTGTGTGTGTGTGTGTGTGTGTGTGTGTGTGTGTGTGTGTGTGTCAGTGACAGAGAGACAGAGATAAAGAAAAGCTTCCTGACTAATTTTGGATAGACTACAGCAGCTGAATTATTCTACAAAGGCTTGCCTGACAGCAAGTGCAGATCTCTGGAGCCCTCATGGAAAGGGGGCAGACTGAGTTTACACAGTGCCAAAAGCCCTGAACTTCATTAACACCATTCACACTTACCTGGCTCCCACCACAGCTAGAGAAACTACTCACCTTCATAACTGACCTGAGAGATGTCAACAGCTGTTATTTAAGGTAGGTTGAGATATGACTAGCCCAGATCTCTGGAGTTTTACAAGATAGGGCGGAGAGAGTCCCCACCTACCAAAGGCTCAGCTCTCCACCCATTTATATATGATTCCCACTCCAGCCATATAACCCAGCTTCTTGACTGATGGAGGAAAGGCATTGGCAGCTGATATTCCAGCTCCAACGCACCTGAACTGAGTTCCGATATATCCAAATTTCACAGAGTAGACAATCCAGTAGGAGCATAGAAAACTAGATGGGAAAGTTGCATCAAAGCCCACTAACTTCAACAAGTGAAATCAATAACACAGAAGGCTCAACTAGCATTTGAACAGCTCAGTAAATTCTCAGACAATGATTTTAGTAGCACCATTATGACATATATAATAAAGTAAACATATATTTATATTTTTATATATAAAGTATATATAATATAAAGTAAATTATTTTGGGCCTGCTTAGGTAACAGCCTTGGTGAAGTGGAAACTGGAGACATCTTTGGAATGGTCACATTGGTGGTGGGACTGGTATTGCTCATTTTATCACTGTTAATTTCTTCATTAGATTGCTGTGATAATCATGAAATGAAGACAAAACACTTTCTTAGCATAGAGACCATGAACCTATTTATCAACCCTGTAACATTTTTGAACTGAATTCTTTATTTAAACACCATGATTACAAACATAATTGTAATTGGGTTTCAGTCATAACAAGAACACACCCTTTCACCTGTGCAACTTTCCCATCACCAATACTCCCATCTCTTCCTTCCCCTACTCCCCCCCCCCCCCGCCTGTATTCGAGACAGGCTTTTTATATCCCTCACTCACTGACGCTGTTATGATAGTTCTCAGCATAGTTATTTCTCTAACTGCATGCACCACTTTTGTGGTGAGATTCATATCTTGAGCTGGTCCTTCCAGCCCTCATCTCTGGGAATTATTTCAATGTCTTTAATTTTCCTTAAAACCCATGAGTGAGGCTATTTTGTGTGTGTGTCTCTCTCTCCTTCTGACTAATTTCATTCAGCATAATAGATTCCTTGTACATCCATGTATAGAAAAATGTAATGACTTTATCTCTCCTAACAGCTGCATAATATTTCATTGTGTATATGTACCACAGTTTCTTTAGCCATTCATCTGTTGAGGGACATCTTGGTTATTTCCAGTGTCTGGCTATTGTAAAAAGTGCTGGGATGAATATAGGTGTGAGGATGGGATTTTTGTATTGGATTTTTGTGGTTCCTAGGGTATAACCCTAGGAGTGGTATAGTCAGATCAAATGGAAGTTCAATTTCCAGGTTTTTGAGGAATCTTCATATTGTTTTCCATAAGGGCTGTACTAGAAGACTTTCCCACCAGCAGTGAATAAGAATCCCTTTCTTTCCACATCCCGTCAAATACTGATTGTTCTTGTTCTTTGTGATGTGTGCCAGTCTCTGTAATGTGGGATGGTACTTCATTGTTGTTTTTATTTGCATCTCCCTGATGATTAGTGATATGGGACACTTTTGCATGTGCCTTTTGGCCATTTGTATTTCTTCTTTTTTGAGATATTGTCTGTTCATTTCTTCTCCCCGTTTTTTGATGGGGTTAGATGTTTTTTTCTTGTTAAGTTCTGTCAGTACCTTGTATTTCTTAGATATTACTCCCTGGTCTGATGAGTATTGGGTGAATAGTTTCTCCCATTCTGTGGGTGGCTTTTGTATCCTAGGCATTATTTCCTTTGACGTGCAGAAGCTTCGCAGCTTAATATAATCCCATTTGTGTAATTCTGCTTCGACTTGTTTAGAGTCCTGTTTCTTCCTTGAAGATGCCTTTAGTTTCAAAGTCCTGGAGTATTTTACCTATGTGGTGTTCTATATACCTTATGGTTTCAGCTCTGATATCAAGGTCTTTAATCCTTGCATTTGACCTTGGTACATGGTGTTAGCTGGAGGTCTGAGTTAGATGTTTTGCAAATGGCTATCCAATTGTGCCAACACCACTTGTTGAAGATGCTTCCCTTGCTCCATTTGCATTTCTTGCCCCTTTATCAAAGATTAATTGGTTGTATATCTGGGGAACATTCTCTGAATACTCTAGTCTATTCTACTGATCTGAGGGTCTGTCTTTATTCCAATACCATGATGTTTTAATGACTATTGATTTGTAATACAATTTAAAGTTGGGAAAAGTGATGCCACCCATATTCCTTTTCCCAAGGATTTCTCTAGCTATTCTTGGGTGTTTATTGTTCCAGATGAATTTTATGAGTGTTTGATCCACATCTTTGAAGAATGTTATGAGTATGCTTAGAGGGATTGCATTAAGTCTGTACAATGCCTTGGGAGTATTGCCATTTTAATAATGCTAATCCTCTCAACCCATGCGCATCCATTTCCTTGTGTCCTCTTTTATTTCTTGAAGCAGGATTTTGTAGTTTTTCTTTAGTTAAGTTGACTCCAAGATATTTGAGTTTGTGTGGCACTAATGTAAATGGGATTGTTTTATTGATATCCATTTCTTTCACTATCATTATAGGTGTATAAGAAGGCCATTGATTTTTGTGTGTTAATTTTGTATCCTGCCACTTTGCTATATGCATCTATTGTTTCTAGTAGTTTTTTGGTAGTCTTTAGGGTTTTCTAAATATAGTATCATATCATCTGCAAACAGTGATAGCTTGACTTCTTCCTTTCCTCTCTGGATGCCCTTTATGTTTTTCTTTCCTAATCGCTATGGCAAGAAATTCCAGCTCTATGTTGAATATGAGTAGTGAGAGAGGAAAGCCTTGTTTTATACTGGAATTTAGAGGAAAGGCTTTTAGTTGATCTCCATTGACAATATTTGCCATTGGCTTGTGGTAGATTGTCTCTACTATATTGAGAAAAGTTCCTTTTATTTCCATCTTGATGAGTTTTTTTTTTTATCAAAATGGGTGCTGGACCTTATCAAATGCTTTCTTCTCCATCTACTGATGTGATTACATGGTTTTTATTTTTCTTTTTGTTGATATGGTATATTATGTTGATTGATTTAACATCAATATGGTATATTATGTTGATTGCAGCATCTCTCCTGGTTTTGGTATCAAGGTGATGTTAGCTTCGTAAAAACTACTTGGAAGTATTCCTGATTCTTTAATTTTATGAAAGAGCCTGTAGAGGATTGGTAGAAGTTCCTCTTGAAAGATTTGAAAGAATTCATTAATGAATCCACCTGGGCTTTTGTGTTTGGGAAGACTCTTGATGACCATTTTAATGTATCTGTTTATATATGTTTATATATGCAAGATCATCCTGGTTTAACTTTGGAAGATTATAAGAATCCAAGAATTTATCCCTTTCCTCCAGGTTTTCATGTTTCGTGGCATAGTTTCTCAAAGTCGTCTCTGATTATCTTTGAATCTCTGCAGCATCTGTGGTGATCTTCCCTTTTCATTTCTGATCTGGTGTAGTAGATTTCTCTCTCTCCATTTCTTTGTGAATTTTGCTAGTGGTTTATGGATCTTGTTTATTTTTTCAAAGAACCAACCTTTGCTTTTGTTGATCTTTCAGATTGTTTTTTTTTTTTATTTCAATTTCATTGATTTATGCTTTAAGCTTTGTTATTTCCTTCTGCCTACCTATTTTAGGTTCCTTTTGCTGGTCATTTTCTAGTTCTGAAAGCTGTGTCATTAAGGTTTTATATAGGCCCCTTCTTCCTTTCTGATATGTGCTTGCAAGGTTATAAATTTTCCTCTTAGCACTGCTTTTGTTAAGTCCCATAAATTCTGACAATTTGTATCTCATTGTCATTTGTTTCCAGGAATGTTTTGATTTCCTTTTTGATTTCATCTCTGTTCAGTATTGAACTATTTAGTTTCCAGGTGTTAAAGTTTTTCTTCTGTTTCTTTGTAGTTCACATCTAATTTCAGTGCCTTGTGGTCTGTGAAGGCAGTTTGTATAATTTCTATCCTCTTGACTTTAGGGAGATATGTTATATGGGCCAGCATGTGGTCTATCCTGGAGGATGACCCATGTGCATTGGAGACAAATGTGTATTCAGGTTTCTGTGGATGGAGTGCATATATATGTATATATACACATGTATATTTATATATACCTATATACACATATATGTATATATATGAAATAGTCCAATTTCTTCCATTTATCTTTTCAGAGTTAATACATTCTTACTGGGTTTCAACCTGGTTATCTATCAAGAGGTGTCAGGGCCATGTTGAGATTTCCCACTATTATTGTGCTGGTATTGATATTTTCTGTCAGGTTTGTCAAGAGTTATATTGAATATTTTTCAGGTCCATCATTGAGTGCATATATGTTTAGGAGTGTGTATTATTCTTGTTATACATGTCCTTTGATTACTACAAAATGACCATTTTTGTCCCTTATAACTTTTCTAAGTCTAAAGTTTGTTTTATTTGATACTAATATGGCTTTTTTAACGGTGTTGTTTGCTTGGATAATTTTCTTCCAATCTTTGATTTTGAGTCTATGCTTGTTTTGATTATTCAGATGTGTTTCTTGTAGGCAGCAAAACGTTGGATTTAGCTTTTTGATCCATTTGCCACTCTGTGTCTCTTAACAGGTGCATTTAGTCCATTGACGTTGAGAGAGATAATTGTCATGGGATTTAGTGTCATCTTTGTGTAGAAGTTTGGTGTATCTGTTGGTTATTCTTTCCTTAAAGTAGACCTATCAGCTTTTCTTTTAGGGGTGGTTTTGAGTCTGTAAAGTTTCTGAGCTGTTATTTATCCATGAAGCCGTGTATACTTCCTTCAAACCTGAAAGTGAGTCTGGCTGGGTGTAGTGTTCTAGGTGAAACAATCATTTCATTGAGTTTTGTCACTATATCTCACCTGACTTCTGGTGGGATATATCCTTGAGGATTTCTTGTGACAGGATTGCTGTAAATCTTAAGAATGCTCCTTTGAATGTAATTTTTCTTTTTGATCTTGCTACTTTCAGTATTCTATCCCTATCTGTGGGATTCATCACCATGACTAGAATGTGTCTTGGGGTGCTTTTCTTCGGGTCTCTTTTAGCTGGTACTCTTTGGGCATCCAGGATTTGGTTGCATGCTGTCTTTAGCTCTGGGAGTTTCTCAATAATGATGTCCTCAACTGTTGATTCTTCCTGGGGATTTTCTTCCTGGATGTCTGGGACTCCAATGATTCTTATGTTGTTTCTGTTGAATTTATCAAAGACTTCAATTTTCATCTGCTCATATTCCTTGAGTATTTTTTCATTGTCTGATCATTTGTTTTGAGTTTTTTTTTCCAATCTCTTCTGCTCTATAGAGTTGTTCTGTATCTCATCTTCCAACTCGCTGATTCTGTCCTCAGCTTTTGTTACTCTGTTGGAGAGACTTTCTATTGAGATTTTTATTTCATCTACCGAGTTTTTCAGGCCTGCTATTTCAGTCTGGAGTTTGTTGATTTCTGTCTTTGTGGTCTGTTCAGCTCGATCTATGCTTTCTTTAAATCCATATTTCTACTCTAAGCTCCTTATCTGAGATGCTAATTAAGTGGTTGACATTTTTGGGTCATCAGAGCTGCCATCTTCATTTAATATTTCTGATGTTGGATTGCATTGTTGCCCCATTGCCATGATTGTTGTGTATTTTTCCTACGTTTTATGGTAGAGTTCATTTACTAGAGATGTGCTCCTCTGGGCCCAACTTGCTCAGGTATTGGTTTTGAACATGCAGTTCTCAGGAGCCCTCAGTAGTGGCTACGGTGTTGGCGACCTGAACTCACCCCTGTTCAGGCATGTCTAGGGCACCTCTGTCTCAGCTTTCTTCAGGGATCCTGTGCAGGGACTGGTCTCAAACCCTCAGTGCTCAGGTGCCCTCAGTAAAGATGGAGGCGACCCGGACTCACCCCTTGGGGTTCACATGAGTCCCGGGCACGTCAGTCTCAGCTTTCTTCAGGGATCCTGTTCAGGAGCTGCTCTCAGACCTGCAGCGCTCATACACCCTCAGTGAAGATGTAGGGGACCCAGACTCACCCCTGTTCATGCGTGTCCAGGGCACCTCAGTCTCAGCTTTCTTCAGGGATCCTGTGCAGGGGTTGATCTCAAACCTTGGTGCTCAAGCACCCTCCTCAACCATGTAATTTAATTGCTCTGTAAACTAATGTAGAATATGACTACAAAACATAAATTGCTATAAAATTTAGACGCTGCTGATATGTGGGGAGGTTCCAGCTCATTGGCCTCATGTCTGAAAAACAGATAATCTACTACTGAACCATACCCAGATCCAGAAATCTGTTTTTAAACTCACTTAAAGCAAAATTGGTATAACATTTAAAAGTCAGGTCCTGTTCTATCTTCTTCATTGTACTTTCTGAGGCAGTATGACAAAGTGAAAAGGGTAGAGATTTTATAAAATGCAAGGAGTTCCAACTTATTTATAAAAAGGCAGTATACTATTATATCAATCAATATACTAAGGTGAATATAAAGTACTTTATGCCAAATATAAAGATGAAGTTAACTGAACTTAAAAATCATAAATAGTGTGTGTGCCTAGAATGTATGTATTATCACAGGAAGACTAGAATTTTGACTAGCTAGATAATAGTCTCTTTAGAGATGTTAAACTTATCTCTATTAAAACTGTTACATTTAATAATTTTATTTTTTTTTTGGTGGAAAGGCCCTCATTTATTGTCACTGTGTACCTTAAATATCACTGTGTAAGATTTGTAATTCACTTTGGCCACAATAATAATAAAAAAAAACATACACTACAAAAAAAAAAAAAGAGGCAATGGGGAGACATCTTTTTAACATGTAGACCAAAGGAACCAATCGAGAGACATCTAATTAGAAGACAATATAAGGACCAATCCAAAGGTAACAAGTAACCAACAAATATGACCAAAGTTTCTTATATAATTGTTCTGAATCAGCAAAAGTCAGCTTATGTTTGATAAGCTTTTCTTTTTTTTTTTTTAATGCATAATTTTTTTTTATTTAAACACCTTGATTACATACATGATTGTGTTTGGGTTTCAGTCATAAAAGGAACACCACCCATCACCAGTGCAACATTCCCATCACCCAAGTCCCAAATCTCCCTCCTCCCCACCCAACCCCCGCCTGTACCCTAAACAGGCTCTACATTTCCCTCATACATTCTCAATATTAGGACAGTTCAAAATGTAGTTATTTCTCTAACTAAACTCATCACTCTTTGTGGTGAGCTTCCTGAGGTGAGCTGGAACTTCCAGCTCTTTTCTCTTTTGTGTCTGAAAATTATTATTACAAGGGTGTCTTTCATTTTTCTTAAAACCCATAGATGAGTGAGACCATTCTGCGTTTTTCTCTCTCTCTCTGACTTATTTCACTCAGCATAATAGATTCCATGTACATCCATGTATAGGAAAATTTCATGACTTCATCTCTCCTGACAGCTGCATAATATTCCATTGTGTATATGTACCACAGTTTCTTTAGCCATTCGTCTGTTGAAGGGCATCTTGGTTGTTTCCAGAGTCTTGCTATGGTAAATAGAGCTGCAATGAATATAGGTGTAAGGAAGGGGTTTTTGTATTGTATTTTTGTGTTCCTAGGGTATATTCCTAGGAGTGGTATAGCTGGATCGGATGGGAGCTCGATTTCCAGTTTTTGGAGGAATCTCCATATCGCTTTCCATAAAGGTTGAACTAGACAGCATTCCCACCAGCAGTGGATAAGAGTTCCTTTCTCTCCACATCCCCGCCAACACTGTTTATTCTCATTCTTTGTGATGTGTGCCATTCTCTGGGGTGTGAGGTGGTATCTCATCGTTGTTTTGATTTGCATCTCCCTGATGATTAGTGATGTGGAACATTTTTTCATGTGTCTTTTGGCCATGCGTATTTCTTCTTTGTCAAAGTGTCTGTTCATTTCTTCTCCCCATTTTTTGATGGGGTTAGATGTTTTTTTCTTGTAAAGTTCTGTCAGTGCCTTGTATATTTTGGAGATTAGCCCCTTATCTAATGGGTATTGGGTGAATAGTTTCTCCCACTCAGTGGGTGGCTCTTGTATCCTGGGCACTATTTCCTTTGAGGTGCAGAAGCTTCTCAGCTTAATATATTCCCATCTGTTAATCTCTGCTTTCACTTGCTTGGAGAGTGCAGTTTCCTCCTTGAAGATGCCTGTAATGTCCTGTAGTGTTTTGCCTATATGCTGTTCTATATATCTTATGGTTTTGGGGCTGATATCGAGGTCTTTAATCCATTTGGATTTTACCTTTGTACATGATGTTAGCTGGGGGTCTAAGTTTAATTTTTTGCAAGTGGCTATCCAATTGTGCCAACACCACTTGTTGAAGAGGCTTTCCCTGCTCCATTTAGGATTTCCTGCTCCTTTATCAAAAATTAGATGGTTGTATGTCTGGGGAACATTTTCTGAGTATTCAAGCCTATTCCACTGATCTGAGGACCTATCCTTATTCCAATACCATGCTGTTTTGATAACTGTTGCTTTGTAGTACAGTTTAAAGTTGGGAAAAGTAATTCCTCCCATATTCTTTTTCCCAATGATTGCTTTAGCTATTCGAGGGTGTTTATTGTTCCAAATGAATTTCAAGAGTGTCTGATCCACTTCTTTGAAGAATGTCATGGGTATCTTTAGAGGGATGGCATTAAATCTGTATAATGCCTTGGGGAGTATTGACATTTTGATGATGTTAATCCTGCCAATCCATGAGCAGGGTATGTGTTTCCATTTCCGTGTGTCCTCTCTTATTTCTTGGAGCAGAGTTTTATAGTTTTCTTTGTATAGGTCCTTCACATATTTAGTCAAGTTGATTCCAAGATATTTGAGTTTGTGTGGTACTATTGTGAATGGGGTTGTTTTCTTAATGTCCATTTCATCCTTATTACTATTGGTATATAGAAAGGCCATTGATTTTTGTGTGTTAATTTTGTAGCCTGCCACCTTGCTATATGAGTCTATTGTTTCTAGAAGCTTTTTGATAGAGTCTTTAGGGTTTTCTAAGTAGAGTATCATGTCATCTGCAAACAGTGAGAGCTTGACTTCTTCCTTTCCTATCTGGATTCCCTTGATATCCTTTTCTTGCCTAATCGCTATAGCAAGTACTTCCAGTGCTATGTTGAATAGGAGTGGTGAGAGAGGACAGCCTTGTCTTGTGCCAGAATTTAGAGGGAAGGCTTTCAGTTTTTCTCCATTGAGGATAATATTTGCCACTGGCTTGTGGTAGATGGCCTTCACTATATTGAGAAAGGTTCCCTCCATTCCCATCTTGCTGAGAGTTTTGATCAAGAATGGGTGTGGCACCTTATCAAATGCTTTCTCTGCATCTATTGATATGATCATGTGGTTTTTATTTTTCTTGTTATTGATGTTGTGTATTATGTTGATAGATTTACGGATGTTAAACCAGCCTTGCATTCCTGGGATGAAACCTACTTGATCGTAGTGGATGATCTTCTTAACGAGGCATTGAATCCTATTTGCCAGGATTTTGTTGAGGATCTTTGCATCTGCATTCATCAGTGATATTGGTCTGTAATTTTCTTTTTTGGTAGCGTCTCTGTCTGGTTTAGGTATCAAGGTGATGTTGGCTTCATAAAAGCTATTTGGAAGTGTTTCTGTTTGTTCAATTTCATGAAAGAGTCTTGCCAAGATTGGCAGTAGTTCCTCTTGGAAAGTTTGATAGAATTCATTAGTGAATCCATCTGGACCTGGGCTTTTGTTTTTCGGCAGACATTTGATTACTGTTTTAATTTCATCAATGGTGATGGGGGTGTTTAGATATGCTACATCCTCTTCCTTCAACCGTGGAAGATTATAAGAGTCCAAGAATTTATCCATTTCTTCCAGGTTCTCATTTTTAGTGGCGTAGAGTTTTTCAAAGTAGTTTCTGATTACCCTTTGAATCTCTGTCATATCAGTAGTGATCTCTCCTTTTTCATTCCTGATACGAGTTATCAAGTTTCTCTCTCTCTCTTTCTTTGTTAGGTTTGCCAGTGGTCTATCAATCTTGTTTATTTTTTCAAAGAACCAACTTCTGCTTTCGTTGATCTTTCGGATTCTTTTTTGAGTTTCCACTTCGTTGATTTCTGCTCTCAACTTTGTTATTTCCTTCTGTCTTCCTATTCTTGGGTCCTTTTGTTGAGCATTTTCTAGTTCTATTAGCTGTGTCATTAAGCTACTCAGGTAAGCTCCTTCTTCCTTCCTGATGTGTGCTTGCAAAGCTATAAATTTTCCTCTCAGTACTGCTTTTGCTGTGTCCCATAAGTTCTGAGAGTTTGTGTCTTTATTGTCATTTGTTTCCAGGAACCTTTTTATTTCCTCCTTGATTTCATCTCGGACCCACTGGTTATTGAGCATGAGGCTGTTTAACTTCCAGGTGTTAAAGTGTTTCTTCTGAGTCCCTTTGGAGTTCACAAATAATTTCAGAGCCTTGTGGTCAGCGAAGGTAGTCTGCAAAATTTCTATCCTCTTGATCTTATGGAGGTATGTTTTATGTGCCAGCATGTAGTCTATCCTGGAGAATGTCCCATGTACATTGGAGAAGAATGTGTATCCAGGTTTCTGGGGATGGAGTGTCCTATATATATCCACGAGGCCTCTTTCTTCCATTTCTCTCCTCAGGTCTAGTATATTCTTGTTGGGTTTCAGTCTGGTTGACCTGTCCAGTGTTGACAAAGCCGTGTTAAGGTCCCCCACAATTATTGTGTTGTTGTTGATATTATTTTTCAGATTTGTCAACAGTTGTATTAAATATTTTGCTGGCCCCTCATTCGGTGCATATATGTTTAGGAGAGTGAATTCTTCCTGCTCTACGTACCCCTTGATTAATATAAAATGTCCGTCTTTGTCCCTTACAACCTTCCTGAGTATAAAGTTTGCATTATCTGATATTAGTATGGCCACTCCAGCTTTTTTATGGGTGTTGTTTGCTTGGATAACTTTTCTCCAGCCTTTTATTTTGAGTCTATGTTTGTTCTGACTATTCAGGTGCGTTTCTTGTAGGCAGCAGAAGGTTGGATTGAGTTTTTTGATCCATTTAGCCACTCTGTGTCTCTTAACTGGTGCATTTAGTCCATTGACGTTGAGAGAAAGAATTGTCCTGGGATTTAACGCCATCTTTATTTCAAAATTTGGTGTGTCTTTTGGGTAGTCTTGTCTTAGATTAGGTCTTTCAGTTTTTCTCTTAAGACTGGTTTTGTGTCTGTGAAGTTTCTGAGCTGTTTTTTGTCTGTGAAACCATGTATTCTTCCATCAAACCGGAAAGTGAGTTTTGCTGGGTATAGTATTCTGGGTGAAGCATTCATTTCATTCAGTCTTGTCACAATATCCCACCACTGCTTTCTGGCATTGAGCGTTTCTGGTGACAGGTCTGCTGTAAATCTCAGGGAAGCTTGCTTGAACATGATTTCCCCTTTTGATCTTGCTGTTTTCAGAATTCTGTCTCTATCTGTGGGATTTGTCATTTTTTTTGGTTTTTGGGCCACACCCGGTGACGCTCAGGGGTTACTCCTGGCTATGCGCTCAGAAGTCGCTCCTGGCTTGGGGGACCATATGGGACGCCGGGGGATCGAACCGCGGTCCGTCTCCTAGGCTAGCGCAGGTAAGGCTTACCTTACCTCCAGCGCCACCGCCCGGCCCCACATTTAATAATTTTTAAAGGAGGTAAGATATAAAGCAAAAATTAAAAACAAATATTAGAGTATTCCTAAAGGTTCTTTCTATGCTTAAATATTATAATGGCTACATGGAGAAAGAGATAATTTTATTCTTCTGCCATATTCTAAACAAAACAAACACCAAAACATGACCTTCCTGGGACCACCAGGACAATGTTATTTGAAAATGCTCACTCTAGATAAGAACTGGATGCTGGGACTGAAGTGGTGGTGCAAGGGGTAAGGCATCTGCCTTGCCTGCCCTAGACAAGACGGACCACGGTTTGATCCCCGGCATCCCATATGACCCCCCATCCAGGTGCGATTTCTGAGCACATAGCCAGGAGTAATTCCTGAGAGTCACTGGGTGTGGCCCAAAAACCAAAAAAAAGAAAATAAAAAAGAAAAAAGAAAAGAAAAGAAAGGAAAAAAACTGGATGCTGAAAGGAGATTAAAAAAAAGTGATATGCATGATACTACTACTCCTTCAGTAATAATAGTGCAAATTGCAGTGTCTATAATGAAAACAAAGGAGAGAGAGAAAGAGAGAAGTAAAATGCTTACCCCAGAGGCAGGCAAGGGGAAGGGCAGGAAGAAAACTGGGAGCATTGGTGAAAGATATTATTCAATGTATGACTGAAACTCAATCATGTGGAAAAAAATCAACTTTATTATGAACAACCTTGTAACCAGTGTTTAAATAAAGTAATTAAAAAAAAACAAGACACTTTTCCTTTTTCCTTCTTTTCTCTTTCTTCTTTTATTTTGAAACCATGATTCACAACAGTGTTATATTGATGCTTTAGATATACAATAGCTGCATCACACCTACTTTAAGAGTGCCACCACTGTCTCTAGGTCACTTCAGGTCTCCTCCCATCAGTATTAGTATGATAGCCACCAGAAGACAGTTCTGTTGGCAAAACCTTGGATCAATTTTCATTATCCATGGCCTATTTTCTTTTTATGTTTCTTTTCACTTTACTTATGACAGAAATCATTTGGTAGCTGACCTTCTCTGACTTAATTTTCTCAATAAGACACTTTTGGTTCCATTCAAGTAATAGTAATCTGAAGACTTTAATGGTCATTTAGTGTAGACTAATCTAAGTGTTTTGCATGTGCAAATTCAGCTAATCATAAACCTCTCTATAAGAGGTAGGTATTATGTCCATACCAACTGCAAAAACCATAAAAATAAAGTATAGAGACTAAAAGTTCAAGATTAATGTAATGTAATTCATTAATTAATTAATATAACCTTGAACTAAAAAGTTCAAGATCAATGTAAGCAAAGCCAGGGATATTTTATTATTATTATTATTATTATTATTATTATTATTACTCTTATGATTAGTACATACAAAGGCTTCATTTAGAAGAAGACTTTCTCCTCTGAGAAAGTCCTAAGGCTCAGGGCCAGAGCTGTGCCGCAGTAGTAGGGGGTTTGCATTGCATGCGGCTGACCTAGGACCGACCGAGGTTCGATCCCCCAGCATCCCATATGGTCCCCCAAGCCAGGAGTGATTTCTGAGGGTAGAGCCAGGAGTGGCCCCTGAGTGTCACTGGGTGTAGCCCAAAAACCAAAAAATAAAGTTCTAAGGTTTAAACCTCATTTCACAACTGAATTATATATGGATTAATAAATGAATGTAGACTGACAAACACCTCAAACCTATTGAAGAGGAAATGTGTAGTTTTAAATATTATCATTAAAAATACTTTACAAATGGAGCAGAATGGTACTAAGTCTTGGTACACTGACATAGAGGTAGAAAGAATCTGTATCAAGTAAAAATCATTGGAAGTAAATCCGAAGACCTTCATTTTGTATTGTGAAACTAGCAGTTATATACTTATGTCCTAACCCATGTCTTTTAATATTCAAATGATTGAAGTACCTGCACACAGAGTGAAAAGTTCTGTTGTGCTCACTCTGTGTCTATATACACCTGAGGAGTGCTGTACCAGCCACAGGCAAATCCAGGTCCCTTTGAAATGCCCTAAATTCAGAAATGAATATCTGCAGGTGCTCTTGAATATGTTGTTAGGGAACTCTGTGTCAGCTTCTTTCTCTTGACTGTATCTCTAATAATAGCTGTGAGTGCTTCACACTTAGGTGGCTTTGTTTGTTGGAGGTAGAGAGCAGGATCGGAAAGGGTATCTATCCATTTTTACATAAAGTTGTTGCTATGAAAAGACAAAGTTGACAGTTACTGCCAACAATTTCTGCTTTCTCTTCTTTTCGCTCATCTAATCTGTTGGATCAATGCAGTAGAAAAAAAAAGTTGTACTCTGTGTCAAAGCTGATAAAGGATGGATATCCCACTGTTCAGGAGAAAAATATATTACAATGTGTCTGAATAATTAAATAAATGTTATTTGTAAACATCTGCCATCCAGGATCTGTGTTCAAACAAAGTTTCACAGTGCCTTTGGCAAACCAGAGTGAGAAAAGCTGGGTGCCATTTGCTAAATGAACTCTTCAAGATTACAATCCTGTGGCCTAAGAGAATCAATTCAAATCCACAGGGGAAATTAATTCACAAAGAAGTATTCATTCCCTGAGAGAACCAAAGAACTAGGACCAAGTATAAAGTGGGCAGTGAGTCAATGTGTGTCTTACTAACTTCTGCAAACTACATTAGCTATGCCATTATTATAGGAGCCTAAAGTTACTAAGGCTCTTAGGGAAAAGAAGGCTTTAGGCATTTGCTCACCAACGCCTCTAAATATCTATGAATCGTTACCTGACCTCACAACTTTCAACACCACTACAAAGGGGATAAAAATCAACTGCATAATCTGGAAATAAAATGGCATGATTAGTTAAAATGATAGATTCGAGGCCTGAGATTTGGATTTGCTATTATATAGCATATATATATATATATATATATATATATACATATATATTCACCATAATTTTAATACCAGAAAAGTGGACTTTTTATCAGGACAATTTTAATAGTCTTGTCCTGTGGATTAGAGAAGATAATGCCTGTAAAGCTCTCAACAATTTACATGGCACATGGTGAATAATTTTAGTTCCAAGTAACAGGGTTTCCTGGCTATTATTAGTGTTACTGTAAAACACAAGTTTTCCCATTCTCCAAGAATCACAAACCAATAGCACTATCTTTCCAACTAAGACCAGGGAAGGAAGACCTGGCAGAGAAATGTGACCTTTGGGTGAAAGGTCAGAGAAAGAGACATCAAAATTTCTTTCCCAACAGGTGAGAATTCCTGACACTTCTGCAGCTGAGAGTATTATCCTAAGAGAAATTGTGTCTTATTTGGGAGAAAGTGGTTCTTAACACACCATTTTTTAATAAAAGAGATTAATGATCACGTTTTCTTTAAAAACTGATAAAGCTCCAGGCCAGGTTCCTTAGGCTTGGAAAAATGTGAAGGAAAGACTCAGAGGAGTTGAGGTGAGGAATGTCTTGGAGGCTATGTACATTTCCACTGTTCTATAACAAGGATACTAAGATATTCCCTAGCTATAAGAAAAAATCCATTTAAATAACCCAAAATGAAAGACACTGTTGCAGAATCTGGGCAAAATATAATCCAAGTAACTTCCACCAAGTTGTGGAAATGGCAGCGAATCAGGAACAATTTAGAGGATAAAAGTACCATGCTTTTTAGATGGCTTAATGATATATGGTATTATTATTAATGATAAAGATGATAATGATTATCAATGATAAAGATGAAGGATCAAGTATAAATGAGAACCGTGTCTAAAGGCTTCAACTCATCATTAACTCTGATTTTATTTCATGAAAACAGAAGTAATCTGAGAAAAGACATAAAGTCTTTTATATATTTGTCCCATAAAAGTCAAGTGGTCTTTTTGATTGTAGAATGGCACTGGAACTTTGAGGGTGAGTGTGGAATGTCCTATACTCACCTGGAGGTATGGAGCTACATCCTTAAAATTCCATACTATTGTAAATTGATGATAAATCAACTTAAGAAAAGGTACCAGAATGTACTAAAAATTGGATTCAACAGATAAAAAGCCAATAGTATACACAACAAAAAGGACATTTTTTTTCCTGAAATACATGGTTAGGACACATCATCAATGAGCCCATCAAAAGAAAGTCAATATCACCAGTTCAGAGATGCAAGTTGAAATCACAGTATAACAATACATAATCACTAGAATAGTTGCAATCAAAAGAGCAATACCAGGAATAAACTCATGTGGTGGAGAAACAAAAACCCTCACACACATCTACAGAAAATTATAGTCACAATGAAGCCAGTTGGAGAATTTATTAAAAGTTAAATACAATATAGCATCTAATGTAATTTCTACTCCTAGATATTTAGTCTAGAGAAATGAAACATATGCTCATATACTTTTTGTCTGTTTTTTTTTTGTTTTTAGACCACACCCAGTGACACTTAGGGATTATTCCTGGCTATGTGCTCAGAAATCGCTCTTCGCTTGGGGGACCATATGGGACGCTGGACATCGAACTGAGGTCCATCCTGGGTCAGCAGCATGCAAGGCAAATGCCCTACTGCTGCGCTATCGCTCCAGCCCCCACATTTTTGCAAATATTAATAACAGCACTATACATAATTCAAATTAAAAGCATCCAAATATTTATTAACTGATGAGAAAGCAAATAATGGTAAGTCTATACATGTAATATTATTCAGCAACTAAAATCAGCTTGAAGACTATTGTAGGTGAAAGGAGACAGGCAAAAAAAAAAAAAGCCAATATAGAGCCTGAATTCATTTATATACTAACTGCATAGTAGTAAATTTATAGAGAATGGAAGGTGTCACTGCCATCAGCCTGGGGTGAGAAAAGGATTGAATACAAATGGGTACCAGGGAATTTAGAAAACTGCCAAGATCAGGTCAGCAAAGGTGATAATTGGTATGGATCATTCTCATCTGAAACCAATTGTGTTGATGGAGCAAAGTCTAACAGTCATGGAAAGATTTTACTCCAGAGCAGCGGTCCTCAAACTATGGTTCAGAGCTACATGTGGCCCACTTAGGACATTTATCTGGTATGTTGAGTGTTTTTGCAACTGCTGCCTGTTTTGCTTTGCAGCCAACTCACCTCAGGCCCAGAGTGGACATGTGTGGGATGTGTACCACACTCTCCAGCTCCCCTTCTTCTCTCTGTCACTCGACTATTCCTCTCAGTCTCAGGCATGGGTACTCAAACTACAGCCTATGGCCACTATTAATAACACAGTGGTAGGGCCTTTGCCTTGCAAGTGGCTGAGCCGGAATGGATCTGCTCTTGATCCTGGTCATCCCCTGAGCCTTCCAGAAGTGATTTCTGAACACAAAGCCAGGAGTAACCCCTGAGAGTCACTGGGTGTGGCCCCAGCCTCCCAAAGAAAATCTTTAAAAGAATACATATAGTTGGTTATAGATAGTTTATATTATTTATAGAACAAATTTTATTAACTTGATATTTATTCCTTATTCACTGAGTCCATGAATTGATTCATAGTTTCAGAGTTGAAGTAGTCTCCACATTTACATTAGCTCCTCAATCATTCAGATTTTACCAAAAATTACCATAAGTTTATATCCAAGGATACTTATAAAATAGTAAATTACATTACTAAGGATAAATATCATCTAGACCATGCCACCATAAAACAACTAGTAATATACTTACAGGTATATTTACAGTAGATATGAATATTTATATCTATATTCTAAGTTCCTTATTTTTGGAATTATTACTGCGTAGGCACACAAGCACTTTGCTATTTGGGTGTTTGATTCTTTGGGCAGAGACACATTTTTGTTTGGAAGGCTAATTCAAAAAATACTAGGCATCCAGAGACATATAAAGAATGTGCTGTGACTGATGCAAATATTTTTTTAAGTAAGCTAAGATTTTTTTAAACTAACACACTTTCTCTATCCTTCCTTAGTCCTGTTTGCTCAGCTGGATGTCCACAGGGTCCAATTTTCCCTCCAATTGCCCTTGCATGGTAATATAATTGCTGTTCATATGGCTAATTGGTCAGCCTAGAGCAGCATTTGTATGTGTTTGTTCATCTACTCTATCTGGAAACGTCTCAAATGGTTTTGCAGTATTATAATGTACTCCTGAATTTTGATATTTTGTTTCTATCTAGCAAGGCTAAATAGATGTGATTCTTCAAGGGAGTTATGTGTTTAATGCTTCAAACACAGAAATATACGAACAACTCTTTTAGCATTTAATTTTTGACTTATTAAATGTGGAATGATGAGGTAAGAGAATTTATGTCAAATACTTAAATCTTGTCCTATTTTCCCCATTGTTATTCTCCCCAGAGCTATAAAATAGATGCAGACAAAATTAAAGTTAAAAAAGGACAAGTATATCACTAAACAATGACTGTGATAAAACTGTTAATAAATCATGACCTATAAGTACATTGTAAATATTCTGCTGACAATATAGGAAATACATATTGCATTTCTGCATTTTCAAGTATGATTATTTACTCATTGTGACTTTTGTGCTAAATTGCAAGCTATACTAACCACTAATGTTTGTGAGCTTTTATAAGAAGGCTTTAACCCTCTCTCCCATACGGGAACACTGTTTTTCATGTGAAAGAATAACTGAAGAAAATAAGGGGAATAGAGAAGGCTAAGATAGAAAATTTTGGATCCATTCTTTTTCCTTCCCAATGTGCAGTTTCCTTTGAACTTATTTGATATATTGATTTTAATGTCTGTTCTTATTTTTTTAATTTTCTGATGCTTTAAAGATTAAAAAGATTATTAGGGCCTGAGTGACAGTACAAGGAGTAGGGTGATAGCTTTAAACACAGCTAGGCTTGATATGCCAAGTCTTGCCAGGTGTAATTTCTGAGCACAGAGCCAAGAATAAGTCCTGAGCACTATGAGTGAGGCAAATAAACCAAAACCAAAACCAAAAAAGTTCCAAAGTTTAAAAAAGAACAAGTGAAAAACTATGATTTTCAGAGAGGATTGACAAACATCTTCCAAAAATTGAAACTCATTTCAAAGTGAACTACTGATGGTCTGTGATTACCAATGATAAAAAATCTAAGCCATGTTTCTTATATCAAGACCATGGCGGTTTTTGCTTTTTTTGGTTTGTTTGTTTTGTTTTGTTTTGTTTTGTTTTGTTTGTTTGTTTGTTTTTTGTTTTTGTTTTTGTTTTATGCATGTGTGGTGCTTACCATTATTGTTGGAGTCCTCACTGGATAATGGACACTTTTTTTTTTTGTACTGATGGAATGTTTCATTTTCTTTTTTCTCCATCGCCCCCCAAATCGATGATGAGAACCTCTAGAAGGACTCTGCCCACTTTTGGAGTATTAGACTTTTACCCCAGTTTACTACTTTTCTCTTCTTCAGACCAAACCACGCAAACTTAACTAGCTAGGCCTACCTCCCAGTTAGAGGGGGAAATTAGGGAGACACCTAGACCAATCAGATGCAAGACTACTATGTGGTAGGATAGGTACATAGGGGACCACATATTCTAGCAGCCCTGGGGGTGAGGGAAGTGGATATGGGAGATACGACAAAAACGGAGGTGAAGGGAAGACAATTTGGTGATGGGAATGCCCCCTGATGTTACGTAAATATTTAACTAAAATATTATTGTCAACATGTAAACCACTATGATCAAAATAAAAATTATATTAAAAAATCTAAGCTGTTGAATAAAATTAAAATTAAAAATAATAAAATGGTATTATAACCTTGCAAAATTATGTCATATTGGAAGACTAGTAGCAGTATTCAGTTTGAAGCTTAATTTTATAGAATAAAATATGTCAATACTTGGAAGATTTGATTACCTTAATATATTTCACTGATGAAATAAATAATGTCACAAATTCTTGCATGGGTCATGAACATTTTTCAAAGTGAAAAAGTAATCAATAGATTTTAATATGAATATGAAAAGTTCCTTGATATTGTTTCTGATTCCATAAAGTAAGTAAACTTTAAGAAATGATCAGCTGTTGAGTTTTATTTAAGAATATCTAAGTCACTTTGAAGACTATGGATACCTCAAAAATTAAAAAAATACATTTTCTGTGGTCAGAGCGGTGGTGCAAGTGATAAGGTGCTAGCCTAAGACACACCACGGTTGAATCCCCCAGGGTCCCATATGGTCCCCCAAGCCAGGAGCAATTTCTGAGCACATAACCAGGAGTAACCCCTGAATGATACTGGGTGTGGCCCAAAAATAAACAAAAAAATACAATATCTTTTGATTCAGCAGTTATACATTTAAGTATCAATCCAAAGATTAATAAGCATTCATTAGGGGCTGGAGAGATAGCATGGAGGGAAAGCGTTTGCCTTGCAAGCAGAAGGAATGTGGTTCAAATCCCGGCATCCCATATGGTCCCTGAGGCTGCGAGGAGCAATTTTTGAGTGTAGAGCCAGGAGTAACCCCTGAGCACCACCGGGTGAGATCCAAAAAAACAAAACAAACAAAAAAAGCATTCATTAAAAGATATGTACTCTATGCTCACTGCAGTGTAATTGTCAAGATGTAAAATATATATAAATGCATAATCAGTATGTATACATATAATATACAGATACAATAATTACAAATGTATAAAAAGATGAAACCTTGATATCTGCAACAACATGGGTAGAACTTTAAAGGATTATGCTCAGTAAAGAAATCAAAAGGCAAAGTCTTTCGGTACTCTCACTCATGTGGAATATAAGAGCAGAGAATAAGACAAAATAAAATAGAAATCCTTTAGCCATTCATCTGTTGAAGGGCATCTTGGTTGTCTGGCTATTGTAAATAGTGCTGCAATGAATATAGGTGTGAGGGGGGATTTTTAAATTGTATTTTTGTGTTCCTAAAGTATATCCCTAGGAGTGGAATAGCTGGAACATATAGAAGCTCAATTTCCAGTTATTTTAAGAATCTCCATATTGTTTTCCATAAAGGCTGGACTAAATGGCATTCCCACCAGCAATGAATAGAAATTCCTTCCTCTAGACATCCCTGCCAGTACTGATTTTTCTTGTTCTTTGTGATGTATGCCAGTCTGTGTGGTGTGAGATGGTACCTTATTTTAGTTTTGATTTGCATCCCACTGATAATTATTGATGTGGAGCATTTTTTCATGTGTCTTTTGGCTATTTTTATTTCTTCTTTGAGGAAGTGTCTGTTCATTTCTTCTCCCCATTTTTTGATGGAGTTATATGATTTTCTTATTATGTTCTGTCAGTACCTTGTATATTTTCAATATTAGACCTTTGTCTGATGGGTATTGGATGAATAATTTCTCCCATTCTGTGGGTGGCTTTTGTATCTTAGGCACTATTCCCTTTGAGGTGCAGAAGCTTCTCAGCTTAATATAGTCCCATCTGTTTATCTCTGCTTCCACTTGTTTAGAGAGTGCTGTTTCCTCTTTGAAGATGCCATTAGTCTCAATGTCATATAGTGTTTTACCTATGTGTTGTTCTATAAACCTTATGGTTTCAGGCCTGATAACAAAGTCTTTAACCCATTTGCATTTGATCTTTGTGCATGGTGTTAGATGGGGGTCTGAGTTCACTTTTTTACAAGTGGCTAACCAGTTGTATTAACACCACTTATTGAAGAGGCTTTCCTTGCTCCATTTTGGATTTCTTGCCCCTTTATCAAAGATTAGTTCATTGTATGTCTGGGGAACATTTTCTGAATACTCAAGTCTATTCCACTGATCTGAGGATCTGTCTTTATTCCAATACCATGCTGTTAACTATTGCTTTGTAATACAGTTTAAAATTGGGGAAAGTAATGCCTCCCATATTCCTTTCCCCAAGGACTGCTTTAGCCATTCATAGGTGTTTATTGTTCCAAATGAATTTCAGGAGTGTTTGATCCACTTCTTTGAAAAATTTAATTGATTATCTTTAGAGAGATTGAATTAAATCTATACAATGCTTTGGGGAGTATTGCCATTTTAACGATATTATAATCCTGCTAATCCATGAGCAGGGTATATGTCTCCATTTCCGTGTGTCCTCTTATTTCTTGAAGCAGGCTTTTGTAATTTTCTTTGTATAGGCCCTTCACCTCTTTAGTTAAGTTGAGCCCAAGATATTTGAGTTTGTGGGGCAATAATGTGAATGGGATTGTTTTTCTAATGTCCATTTTTTTCTCTATCATTACTAGTGTATAAGAAGGCCATTAACTTTTGCGTGTTAATTTTGTAGCCTGCCACATTGCTATATGAATCTATTGTTTTTATAAGCTTTTTGGCAAAGTATTTAGTTTTCTAAATACATTGTCATATCATCTACAAACAGTGAGAGCTTGACTTCTTCCTTACCTATCTGGATGCCCTTGATATCTTTTTCTTGTCTAATTGCTATGGCAAGTACTTCTAGTACTATGTTGAATAGAAGTGGTGAGAAAGGGCAGCCTTGTCTTGTACCAGATTTTATAGAAAAGCTTTTAGTTTATCTCCACTGATAATATTTGCTATGTGGCTAAAGAAACTGTGATGCATATACACAATGGAATATTATGCAGCTGTCAGGAGAGATGAAGACATGGAAGTTTCCTATATGTGGATGTACATGGAATCTATTATGCTGAATGAAATGCCAGAGGGAGAGAGATAGACATAGAATAGTCTCACTCATCTATGGGTTTTAAGAAAAATTAAAGACATTATTGTAATAAGGTTCAGAGACAACAGAGTTAAGGGCTGGAAGGGCCAGAAGGACCGGCTCACAATTTGAAGTTCACCACAAAGAGTGGCGAACGCTGTTAGGGAAATAACTACACTAACAACTATCATGATAATGTTAAAGAAAGAGAAGTAGAATGCCTGTTGTGAATACAGGCAGGAGTGAGGGATGAAGGAGGCATTTGTGGTGGAAATGTTGCACTGGTGAAGGGGCTAATCTGTTTGACTGAAACCCAACTACAAACATGCTTGTAATCATGGTGCTTAAAGAAAGGTTTATTAAAAAAATAAAAATCCTGAGATTCTGACAAATGAGATCAGCAGAAGAAAAGAAAGGAAAGGAGGGGGCAGTAAAAAAGGGTAAAGTAGGTACCTTATGGTTGGAGTGGTGTGGTAACATATGTTTGAAATGTTGACAGTTAACAAAAACATACAGTACTATAAAACAAAGTTACCTTTAAAAACATCCCCCCTTTCCTAACCACATTATTTGCAGAAGACTGAATTTCTCCAGATACTTCAGTAACAGTAATAATGCAATAGATAATGCAAAAATATTATGATCATATAATTTTTATGAAGACTAAAGGTTTTAAAAATAAACTATGAATCTGAAATGCATTATATTAACATGTATATCATACATGTTACATGCAGGTATATTGTATTTAAATAAATTATGTTCTAGGATGCAATATACATCTAAAATATATCAATTTTAATTTCTAATATAGTTAATATTAATAAAGACAACTTCCATATGTAAAACCTGTTTGGATTTACTGGCAAAAATTTTTATAAGTGAAAAAAAATTTGTATGTACACAATAAGTTTTAGAACTGTTGTTAACTACAACTGGGTATAGCCCCCAAATACCACACACTCACCAAAAGCTACTCAGATTCTCTTAAATAAAATATAGTTTTATAAAAGCAAAAGGTTCAAGTTAATTCAGTAAAAATGCAGCATCTCAAATAGTTTCTATGTATATACTTAAGCATTCTGTATTTTATGTAGATTACTCCTTGAAAATAAAAAAAATTATTAAGTAGCACTGGGCCCAATACATTAAAAAGTTTATGTTGGATAAGAGAATCTAGCCTTTTTTCATCATATCTAAGATAAATACATCTGTGAATTGGTATTTATCAATTAAATTCTAGTATATACACATAATTCTTTTTGAATATGTAAAGAATTATTGATATTATGCTAAAACAATCAAGAACTTAGTTGACTGACAACCAAATTTTAGAACACTAAAACACTAAAACCTATCATATTGGTAATGATGATATCTAAAGTTCAAATTGATTTGAATAAGTAAAGACATGGAAGACAAAAAACAGTACTGTTTTTAAAAAATATTTATTTAAAAATAAAATTTCTAAAAATACAGTACATAATACATTTGAAGGGAAGTAAAAATTCCATAATTTAAATTAAAAACAATCTTCAAAGAAAAATAGAAATATTGCATGAATAAAACTAAATAAATAAATTAAAAAACATTGTTCTTAAGATTTTTTGTCATTTTTAGAACCAGTGTAGGACTTGTATCTAGACTTATTCAAATACATGGTTCCCCATTGTCATTTCCCTTTCTCTTCTCATTCTATCTTTCATATCTAAACTACTTTTATTATCACTATAAATATTTGTAAGAATTTTCTTTACATGTTCTCAGAGGAATAGACAAGGTAATATAAAAGACAATGCAGGAAATCAACACAGACTTAAACATATGCACTGAATGCAAAAAATTACCTGATAAACATAAAATAGGATCTTCATATGGCACTCAGAACACACCATTATTTTAAAACGGTACTTTTACTTTAAGAATATATTAGACATAATTTGAGGTTGACATAAAAATTGGGAATCCTCAAAATAACAGATTTCGTCCATTCATCAAACTTTACTATCAGATGTTTAAAAGACCAATGCTAAAAGCAGGAATACCATATGATAATCTCAGTTTTCCCAAAAGTCTGTCCAGTCTCCTCAACACCCCCTCCCCACTCCATGTTGTGTTGCAATTCATGTGTTTAAATCACTCTGATTGGGGTAAAAATTCTTTGTTATATCACAGTTAATTTTTTTAAACCATAGCAGAATATACATATAATGTTTTGAGTATTCATCACTTGGTGACAATGATAGGAGAGTTAAATAACTATACTCAAATTAATTTAACTAACATAGATAAGTCAAACATTTAGAATCAGTATGTGGCAACAAACTAAGAAATATTTTGTTGGCAGATTAGAGAAATTATCTTGCATTATCCCATTTTGCTTTGAAATAATTTTTACTTTTACTTGCATGACATGTAGAGCTCAATTTCTATATATGTATAGTTTTTAAATTATATAGAAGTCATATTTCATGGAAGTTTCAGGCTTGATTTTGTCTTCAGAATGCACAGCAAAACCACATACTGTATCTATATTATAGAAAGATTGATTTTAGTTGACTAAAAATAATGCAATTCATTCCTAAATATCATTGCTTACTTTTTCAATAATCTACACACCTATCATCTTACTGGAGTTTTTAGCCATTTCATCTACTGTTTAGAGTACTAAATGAGGTTTTTTTTGAAAATTTGTGAAAAATTTAGGAACCAGAATAGTATATGTATATGTATATGAATATAATATTTGGATAACTGTAAGTGTTTTTACTAAGAGTATTTTCTTTTCTTGTTTGTAAAATGAACTACCAGCAGAATTTTTAAAATTAATCTTATTCTAATTTTTATGTAAAAATACGGAAATTTTGGAAACAAAGACTATTAGCAATCTTGCTTAAATCAATGAATATTTGTATTTTTGTACTTTGTCTTGGAAAAGTTTACATATACACATGTTTATTTTGTGTTCTTAAATTTTATTTTTATCTGCAAAATAGACAAATGAGAATAATCTTTACTACCACTAAAGATTAAACACAGATACACATGCAACACAGTGATGAAGAATTCTTTTGTAATCAGAACTGGCCCTTAACTTTCTCTCTTAGCAATTTGTTTCCGTATTCATAAATAGGGCTCAAAAAGTGACATAATTCACTTTTTCAAAATAAAGGTATTTTTTTTACAGGAATAAAAATAATTCTTCGCCAAAATGCTTCAATTGTCTTTGATAATTTCAGCTTATTAAGCTGCTCTTTAAAGTAGTCAGTTTATCCTAAAATATAAAATTAAAAATCATACTAATCTGCTTAAATTAAAATGTCTAAATGAGAGATAATTAAAACCAATAAAACTGAGGCAGCAGCGTGCAAAAAATAAGACCTGTTAATTAAAAAAAAACTATCTTAACAATATTAGATTCTACTCTATGAACACAAGTATATGAGAAGAAAACTCTTGGCCAATCAAAAGAAAATTAACTCTTTGGTACCAGAATTTAAAATGTCACTCAATGCTAAAGTGAGCAGCACCAGAATATTCTAGTTGTTGAGGTTTTAAAACACTAACTTCAGGCACCAGAAGGTAAAATATCTCCCAATGCACACTGGTAAAACACAGCTTTGCAATTGCAGACAGGCTTTCCTTTAGCAAACAGCCTACTCAAACTAACCCTGTACTTAAATAGACAAGCAAAAGCCATAAAGAAACACACCATTTGTTCTTGTTCTTTGTTAATATATAAAGCTATCAGTACCAAAAAGATCAGAGTATTGAACTGTGGTAAGCATTACATTACAAGTTACAGGTAGTCATAATACCAAAAGACATGGAAATCTTTAAGCAATCAAGTACTCCAAAATAGTCCAAATTTTAAAGGTAAAATCATCTTTTATATATAAATAGATTTTTTTTCTTTAGTGACAATACTATAATACGAAGAACCCTTTCTTCACACTAGGAGTAATAAAAAAGGGTCTCATAATTTCCTAACTTTGGGCAACCTATTCATTTCTCCTTGACATTAAATAGCTGCACCTTCACATTATTCGTGACACTTCAAATTAGAATGCTATACAACTACAATTTTTAAATTTTAAAGTAACTTTTCAAAGGCATTGACCAGCTAAAAAGAAACAATGACATAAATTCCTTGAATAAAGTAATTCAAACCAAATGCTTACATGCATTAATTACTTTTATAGTAGAATGGTACGAACAAGAGATAAGGCTAAAACATTAGGAAGATTTTCTGATGTAACAGAAAACCTATTCAATCTACCCTGTTGTCTACCCTGATTATTCACATTCTAGCTTTCTTTCCACACTAGTAAGTTTCCCTATTCTCTTTATTCAATATTTTAGCAATGTATTGCTATCTCAATCCAACTTAGCCTCTATGATGGACAAGAGGAAAAAAAAACATTACAATTGTAAAAAATACAAAATAATGAGAAAACTGGCAAAAGCAATAAGGATTTTAAGTAATGTTACTACTATTTCTGCTTTGAATTAACACTGGTTAATAGGCAGTACAAATTTTGTTAAAAATTACACATGGTAACAAAAGAGTATGTCTGAGACAGTTAACTACTTTCCTAAAAATAGCAGAAATGTTTATATTGAGTGATATTTAGGATAACATTGGTTCAAAATACTGTAAGCAAGTTGATTCTATTACTTTCCTACATTTTACTGCAGAACATTATTGTATTCAATTGAGAAATAGAATAATGAGATGAGGGATTTATAGGAAAATTCAAAGGACTAAATGTGGACTTTAAACAATATACTTTCTCATAAGTTAAATATGTGGTTAATAATACTAGCAAGTTATAACACACCAAATATATCTTACTACACTTGCCAATACTTAGGCATTTTGGAAGGAATGGTAATAGGGTTGGACAGAGAACTTAATGGATAAGTTCATGCAAAGCATGTTTTGCAAATGGAAGGCCCAGATTCGATCCCAAGCACCACCTGGTCACCTAAGCACTGCTGAGAGTGATCTTAAGCAGATAGTGAGGAGGAGCCCCTGAGCACTACCAAGTATAGAACCCACCCAAACAAACAAAAATAATCATCATAATAAAGCAATAATATAAATGGAAGAAATAAATAGTACTTTTGGATTATTAATTTTGGATTGTAAAATTTACTAAACAAATTCTAGAAATATCTATGTATATTGGAGATCATATCAAACCTTACTAAAGCAACTAAATTAGAAAACTTTAAGCTAAGTTCATGCATGAATCACAAGGAAAGTAAAGAGCAAAGTTAAAGGAGACATTAACATATTAATGAATATTATGTCGTGTTCATGAAAATTGGTGTCATTGTGAACTGGGAGAGAATAGAGACAGTGAAATTTCATGCAAGACATATGAAAACACTTGAACTAGTATTGATCTAATGAACAGAAAACTGACCATGGTCAACTAATTTCTTGAACTGTGACTCAAGAACCCATGTGAAGTTAATTAACTGAATTGAAGGTTGAGAAAAAATATTAGGGCTGAGAGGGGACCACTATCACAATGATAGTTGGAAATGATCACTCTAGACAAAATCTGGGTGCTGAAAGGAGATAATATGATATGCATGATCCCTCTTCAGTAAAACAATATTACAAACTTGTGTCTCAAAGGAAGAGAAAGAAGAAAAATGTCTGCTTAAGAGGTAGGCAGGCAAGAGGGCAGGGAGGTGAGCAGGAAAGAAAGTTAGGACACTGGTGGCAGGACATGTGCATTGGTAAAGGATGTTGTACACTGTATGACTGAAAAGCACAAACTACCTTGTAATGTAAGAAAAAACAATTGTATTATGAACAACCTTGAAATCATGGTGTTTAAATAAAGTAATTTAAAAAAAATGCCTTTAAAACAAAGTTATTAGTATTAAATGTTTGATTTGTGTATCTAGTTTATAAATATATATGCCTAGGTTTATGTAAAAATTTCTCAAGCAAAAAAAGGCATTGCAAATAGAAAAAGTTTCAGCTGTGCTAAGTCTAAATCACTTTATGTTCCCATTGGGAATTGCTATTCAATATTCAATATTTCAGGATTAACATTCAGAATTAATATAGTCTTTTGGGTAAAACATTTATCTTGTATGTATTTCAACTAATTACTGTGCTGAAGTAAATTGAAGAAGCCTAATAAAGAATAATAATAATTAGTATTATACTTGGACAATATCATTACACATTAAAGAAAATTTATAGACAATTACTTTTGACAAAAGTATTAAATCAACTAGTAAACTATAATTTAGGTTTATAATTCTCTACTATTACAATTATGATGTTTTCTTCTGTTAAAAGAGGTTATGCATTAATTATAATTTTAATATAACTATAGCTTGTGTTAATCATAAATGTTTTTAGTCCAACTCTTAAGTAAAATATTGAGGTTTTTAAATTATGAAATATCCCTTAATGTAAATGAACTATTTTCTTGGTTACAGAATACAAAATTTCTTTAACTGTATGTCTACTGTCTGGATGATTCTGAACTCAGTTTTTGCCATAACCTTTTGCTTACAAACATTTTTGTTCACAAAAGAACGAATATATCCATTCAAGATGTGAAACTTAAAAATCCCTAGGAAAGGGCCTGGAGAGATAGCACAGTGGTGTTTGCCTTGCAAGCAGCCGATCCAGAACCAAAGGTGGTTGGTTTGAATCCCAGTGTCCCATATGGTCTCCTGTGCCTGCCAGGAGCTATTTCTGAGCAGACAGCCAGGAGTCACCCCTGAGCAACGCCGGGTGTGGCCCAAAAACCAAAAAAAAAAAAAAAAAAAAAATCCCTAGAAAAAAATCTTTTATTTCCAGGGGCCAGGGCAACAGTTGAAAAGGGCTGGACTACATACTTTGCATGCAGATGACCTGGGTACTATCCCTAGCGCCACATATTCTCCTGAATTCCACTATGATTTTTAGACATAGAGCCAGATATAGCCCTTAGACACTGCTAGATGTTGGCCCTTTCACTACAATTAAAAAATAACTTTCATTTCTAGAAGACCAATAAATGACTCTGCTCATTTAAAACATCCCTTAACTTTAAATTCGCTAAAAATAAAGTAGAATATATATAAAGAAACACTTTATCCAATATAAAGATCATATCAATAATCTTATTGCTCAGACTATTTACTGATACCCAACATTATTTACTTTCCTGATTATTCAGATTAAATAATAATACAGCTATATTTAATAACTAGGAAAATTTATAAAAGAGAAGGCTATGGAAAGAATTTTTTACTCTTATTTCTTATTATTTTACTGCAATAATTAATTTTTAAGAACCACCATAAACTGAGGATTATAAAACATTATATGTAAAATTATAAAAGTAATTTTGGAGAACCTACAGTAAAGAAGCTAATGTGTTGAATTTTAATAAATGGGTAATTTTAATGTACTCTCTTTTCTAATTCTTTGGACATAATCCATCAAAATAAGTGTTTGAAATAAAACTCATGATTTGAAATAAAACTCATGATTTCAGTTGTTTATCCTAATGAGATATAAATTTATAATTGGTAATAAAAATAATATACATAAGAGAAGCACAGTGTTTATATTTGTATAAATTAGACATGACATAATAAAAAACATCATCAGAAAATGTCATACTTTTGTACATATTGCCTCCCCTTCATTGTACCTCCAACACACTCAAATTTAATTATACAATATTTAATTATACAATTTCTTGTGTAACTAAATGCTGGGGCTGTAAATCTCTAGAGTCAGTATAATTGCATCAATGAACCAAAAGAGGGCGTAGAGAGAACACTAGAGTTAACCTCTCTAGGAAACTACCTGTGGATTTCTCTCAGATTGTCTAACAATAGTTAAGCTAACTTGGGAACACTGAAAGTCACAGCACAAGTTAATATAGACTTTTGCATAATTATGTTGATATTTGGCATTTCTGCCACGCAGAAAAATAAATGTATGTTATGCTTAGTGTGTATACCCTAGTAACTTAGAGGAATCAAGTACAGGGGATGAGGCCAAGATGGGTAAAGAAAAAAGGAGTAAAGGAAATGTACCCTAGAAATAGCAAATACAAGAAAAACAAAAACCAAAGTCCTCAGAGTGGGAAAGGGACCACCTCCAGTACTCATCAATGAAGCAGAAATTAATACTGAGTATCTTCCTACTACTTTTTAAGGTAGTTAATGGCTACTATATGAAGTATGAATTTGTCCATACAGTTTCTTAATGGGTCTTTTTCACTTAGCTCAGATATTTTGTCAGGGACTTTTTTTTCCTTTTTTTTCAGAGACTTTATTTGAAAGGAATATAAACATCATAAGTCATTCAACTGATTTATCTACATTATCTACATATTACTTCCCCTGTGACATTTCTGTCACTAGGCTGCATTTAGCCAATGCTAGCTAGCTTGAACAAAACTCAACCCATCACCTGAAACAAACATACTAATTTTGTGGTTCATTAAGCTCTATAAACATATTTCTTGTATTAAACTTACTATGCACCGTATCAGCACCAATAAATATCTTCATCTGCTACATCTAATTGGTTCTATTTGGGGGAGGAATGATCAGGGTGAGTCAGGGATTAGAACCCAGGACTTCATATATGCAAAACATGCATTCTCTCACTGAACTACAGCCCCAAACCTAAGTTTTTAAATGATAAGTGTTCAAATCAAACAAGGTACTTATGTCTCTAAAATATCATTCTATTACATTAAAAGATATTTACAAATTCTGTAAGCACTAGTCACAGTATAAATAACTGGTTAACTATGGTAACCATCCCTTTCATGATATCACAAGTATGAGTCAAAATTAACTAAAAGGATAATATTAATATGCTCTAAGACAGCAGACTTCTTTAACCTTCTCTTTAAGGGAAACAAATACCTAACTTTATTAAAATATAAATTATCAATATTCTAGTGGCAAATATTAAAAGGCTGAATTATTTTCAAAGCATGCTACATGTCTTTTCACACAATAGTCTGCTTTCCAAGAAACCATCACTATTGGTGATTTAATCTGTATAAGGCAAGATAAATATATGTCATTGTATTTCCTATTCAGGGTAATCTCCTAACATTAGCTCCTAGTAAATAAATCTTTCAAGCTATAGTTGGCCAATTCCAATTTAATTTCGATTTGGGTGATTATAAGAATATAGAAGTTATTTTTATCGTAATCCCTATAGATAAAATGTCAATATTAATTGACTAATATGTTATATATAAACCACGACTGTGTAATTTTGACGTACTAACAGGTAAATAAAAGTGAATGTATATATATTTTTTCAAAGCATAATATTCCTCTTTATACTGTACATTATATGCTATCTACTTATACTAGCACTCTTAAAACATATGCGTTCTAATATAACTGCACTAGAAAAGATACCTATGTAATTATTGCAAAATATCTGCCCTTTTTACTCGTCAAAATTTTAGGGTAAAATTGGAATACATGCCCACTGATCACAGATTTTTCCTTGAAGCCAGCAAGTTAACAATAATCAACAATGACAATATTGTAGGAGAAGGAGGTAAAGAGCTAGTGAGAAAAATTAACTATGCCTTTAAAATAAGATATATAATTGGTATATTCATTTTAATTTGATGAAGAGGAAAGAAGAATTAGTAGAAAACTATTTCTAAAAAAACACTGCCCTTTTTACCATCACATTTGTTCTTCAATTTGATGCTGCATGAAAAAGTCTTGCAACACATGACTATGAAATCAAGTATTATATACTTTTAAGCTGCAACTTGCAAAATAAAATCCACATTTAAGGTATGTCAACTTCTGCTAAATCTTAAGAATTAACTCAGATTTGGTTAGTAGTATTTAAGAGTGAAAAAATGTATATGAACATCTGAAATTTTCCACAAATTGAAATCTGTTATATTGTCAGTACTAAAGAAATTATGTACAATTATTTTATCCCAATCACTTCCTTTTGAAATTAACAAAAGCATTTATAAAAATCCCCATGGAAACCTAAATTGAAAGTAAACATGCTTTAAAACTTAAATATAGATCTTGTATTAGTCCCACAACAGGATCAAGATCACTATTAAAATAAAGCCTGGGGCACATTATGATGTCTAAGATTGGTGGGTGGATTTTAATTGACTTGAAGACTGTCATAGTTCTATTATCAGAAAACCTGTAACGCATTTCCAGCATGGAGGACCCATCTGTGCCCACCATCCATCTGTTTAGACATGATTGGCAAAGTGGTAGGGAACTCGCAGTGGTTGCCTCTGCCTGAAAGGAATAAACCACAGGATCTTCCAGCGAGTGCCAAAAACTTCTGAGAAGGTCTGCTGCCACGGCTTTCGGGGCCTCGATCTACAGAAGACAGCATTATTAGTGAGAGACAGCACTCCCATGGTGCACTTCAGTCAGCTAAAACAATACATTTTGGCTGGGGATCCATTACTGGACTCTGATGAATTGTGTCCCAGCACCACAAATACAGCTTTTCTTTCATTATGGCATGCAGCTGAGTTTTAACTCTGGATGGCAGATATTGTATCTGTGTCGTCAGTCAACCAAGGCCAACATTTGAAGCAGAAGAGAATCTCAGGATTAACAGGATGTGTGTCAACCACACAGTAGCAAACCTCTTTTGATGTACTTTCAGGACAAGTCATTTAACTTACTTTAGTTATACAAGAAACAAGAAAAATCAGTACTTATTTTATCTGAAAATCCATCAAGGCTTGAAGCCTTCTGTAAACCTCACTATACTTATCTAGTTCAATCCCTAGATAAGGCACCAAGCAAATTACCAAATTGTTTTTCCTTTCATGTACAAAGTTTCAAATGTGACCAGTTTTTCTCTGTTTTTAAACCAGAATATTGAATACTTCACTTTTATACTTACATTTCTTCACAGCAGTTGGACATCTTTTCAATAGATGTTGTATCCTATCAAAAATTAAAAATGAATACTTTGTAATTGATTATCAAGACTTATTTCTATATTTATATATTTTAAATCACATTCCCAGCTCATTCTAAAGATTTAAATGTAGATTTTATGTGTCTAATTTATCTTATAATAGATCTTATAATTCTAAATTATCTATCCAGCTCACTAAAACCCCCTTGGGGGGGAGAGGACCTACATAAAAAACATGTCTGTCAGTTTTAAAAAATATTTTATTGAAAAATTGATTAGGATATAACTTTTTATTATGCTTACCTTGTTGGAAATTTTAAAAGTCTACTCTATTCATTATTTACTATGCATTAAAAATTAACAAAACAACAAATTAAAGTCATAAAAGAATAGAACATTTCTAAGACCCCCCAAAATACTAATAGTCCTGGATTTTTGTAAATAAACACCAATTAATTATATAACAGAATATATTTCAGTATATATATTTCAGTATATCCTGTATTTTAAAACCTGCTACCCTAAAGAATACAGTGAAATTAAATATTCATTGGTTAAAAACTACTTCCTTTTTAATAGAAAAATAAAACGTATTAAAAAGTGCATATAATTTATAACCTCAATTATAAATGATTTTATTTCCATTTTATATATCAGGTTGTTTCACAATATACTCTATTTTGTTTTCTACAAGATTCTTGTACAATCCAAGCATCACAAGATAGATAGTAGACATACTGGTTAGTGTCATATAAATTCTAATATTTGTTTGAAAAAAACTGTAATTGATCTTATTCTAAGAAATAAGTTTTCCAGTTCAATCTAGGAAACATGTTAGACCATGCTAGAAATTTTCATAATAACTTATTTTTCTAGTAGAAATATAACTGAAATATATTTTCAGTTATATACTGAATATAACTGCTCAAAATACTGAGCAGAGAGAGAAAATGAGGTATTTAATATCTGTTAGAAAAATTGGGTGGATGAGGACAAAAGCAAGAATTTAACAGACTTTACTTGAAAATATAGTCCTGTTTGTCTGATTGATATAACTAACTGCACATCCAGCTTTTAATTATTTCTCTCCAAATAATACTCTTCCATATATATTTTCATATCAGAGAAAAAATGTGCTAAATAGTGGTTGGCAATCTGACAATTGTACATAAAAGAATGAAAAGTATTATTTCTGAATATTTTCCACTAATGAATCCTTCTCACCTGAGAAATTATTACACAACTCTAGGTTTATAGATATAAAAATAGGCATGCAAGTCACAAAGGAATCTATTTTAAATTAAAATTTTAAATTTTTTCCATAATTCCAAATCTAGTTTTATAATTCCACAAATGATATGATCCATAGCTAGGATTTCTGATTACTGGGTTTATATGATGATTAAATTTGAGTCTGGATGTAACTATTGTTGACTCTATCCTGATTGACTCTGGAAATATTTTAAGAGTTTCTGACATCTCGCTAACTAAAAAATATAAAGAAAGAATATTCTATTAAAAAGATTCCATGAAGGGTGGAGAGATAGTATGGAGGTAGGGTGTTTGCCTTGCATGCAGAAGGATGGTGGTTTGAATTCTGGCATCCCATATGGTCCCCTGAGCGTGCTAAGAGCAATTTCTGAGCATAGAGCCAGGAGTAACCCCTGAGCACTGCCAGGTGTGACCCCAAAACTGAATGAATGAATGAATGAATAAATAAATAAATAAATAAATAAATAAATAAATAAATAAATAAATAAATAAATAAATAAATAAATAAAAAGATTCCACGAAGACCATTCAATCTACTCATAATCATCAGATTGTCTGTACTCTTCATTCCTTTGGGTCAATGCTATTACACTCAATCCAATGATTGTTGACTTAATCTTAAATTAAAAATAACAACACTGTTCTGATAAATTTTTCACAATTAGATTTATACCTGTTTTATTTATCTCAACTTCTATATGATGGATGAATGAATCCATCAATCCAATCAAGAGATTGGTCCATTTTATTCTGAAATACCTCCAGTGTAATAATACTTTGGAGTTAAAACAAGTCACTGTATAGTGATCAAAGAAGTACAGGTTGTAGCCCAGGTGACACTGTGTAATACACTGTTATCCTGGTAGGTGGCAGCATGACTGGGTCCAATCTGCAATGCAGGTGTGGATCCAAGCCTGAACCATCAGCTCTATACTACTGGGTCCAACAGCTCCAGGAATAGCATAGAATCAATAAGGTATGGCCCCCACTAAAAAGAATAAAATTTAAATGCATTTAATTCATTTTAATCCATTAATAAATCCATTTGAGATGTATATTATACTAAACAAAGTGATTTTTTTTTACATAGGAATATGTTGATGCTAAAGTGTATCCAAGGGCCAGAGTGATAATACAGTGGGTAGGGTGTTTGTCTTGCACAACCAACCGGAGTGAATATCTGGCACCACATATAGTTTCCTTGGGCACCACATATAGTCTCCTTGATCCTTTAGTACAGAATCAGAAGTAAGCTTTGAGCATTGCTGGGAGTGGTCCAAGCATTGAAACAAAAACTGAATTTCATGTCATCATTTTTGTTTGCCTGGCTTTGGTTTTGGAGACACAACTGGTGTTGCTCAAGGCTTACCTTTCTATGCTAAGGGATAGCATTCTTCATGGGTATCAAAGACCATAATGGGTGTCCAGGATCAAAACTGGGTCAGTCATACGCAGGGCAAGTCCTCTACCTGCTATATTATCTCTCTAGCCCTACATCATAGTTATGAAGCTAGCAAGAAATTTTATAAACAACGAAGTGTAACTTAGCATATATAAACAATACATTTCTTGGCAAAGGAAGACTAGCTTCTGTACATTCAAATTCATAAAATTTTTGTAGCCAATATTAGTATATAATAAGGAACATTATTTTATATATTAATTATTACAGGACTTTAAATGCTGACATTATTTCATATAATATAACAAAAACACTTAATTGAGGTATATATTTTGCCCTTAGTAAACAAAAACATAATTCAGAAAGGAAATAATGCTGGAAAGTTTCGTTTAGAAAAATGTGAATTAAGGAGTAGAGAAACTGTACTATAGGTAAGATGCTTGTCTTGCACACAGCTAACCCTGGTGTGATCTTGGCATGGCATATCGTCCCTAAACCCACCAGGAGTGATACCTGAGCACAGAGCCAGGAGTAAATTCTGAGTAAAGTCAGGTGTAGCTCAGTTGCTACCCACCCCATGTCCCTCATAAAAGAAAGAGAAAGCGAGAGAGAGAGAAAGACAGATAGGGGGAGAGAAAGAGAGAGAGAGAGAGAGGAAAAATGATAAGTGAATTGGGTTAATAACATAATTAGAAATCATGTTCATATTGGCAATGCTGATATGGAGTAAAATATACTGAACATAATTAATATATATATATTATGCTAAATGCTGCTGATATTGAATCAATATATGAGAAAAACATTAAGGATTAACATTGTAGGGTATACATTAAAAATCCATTTAGTTCAAAAATTGATTGATGAGAATTTTATTTAATAATGTCATTTAAACTAATTTAACATATTAAACATATGATTTCTTTCACGGAATGAGATAACCAAGCAAATCACCTCTGCATTTGAAACTCTATAAATATATTTTAGCAACCTAAAATAGTCTAGTCTTAAAGGAAGAAAAATTTTCTTCTTTTAATTGGAAAAGCTTTCTTTGCTTTAAGCTATCTTTAGTCATTCACGTACAGTTTCAACAGTAGTATCTATAAAACCAAATGAAAAAGTCTTTGAGAATTTAGTCTTCTAAAAGACTAATATGAAATACATCAATCCCGCCTTACCCTTCAATCGCATTGTTATTGAGAAGCTCCAAAGACACCATCAAAAGCTTAAACTATTATATAAACTCCACGGTGCCCAGAAAACAAAAATGCTTGTATACAAATTTAGATAAACTGTCAGAGCTGTGTCATGGTATACAATAGCTCACTGTCAAAACCTCACCAGAAGGCACTGTACCAGCTGTTACAGCACTTCTTGATTAACTCTCTCCGGGCCTACTGACCGAAACATGACTAATACAATCACCCAGAACTATTAGTATTGTTGCTCAGTAGAATGGACATTATTCTGGGTTATGTGTGAACTTCTAACAATAAGAAATACTTGACAACATCAATTACATTAATAACAACATCACTATCCATTTCATTCAGAAACAAACAAAAAAGGCTTAAACAGTCTAAGGAATACTTAGAATAATCTGTTGCATGTGTCAAATAATCTGTGTCAAAGTAAACTGCTTTAAAAATACTTTAATATAAATGCTAGTAAAAAAAAAAAGCACAGGTCACTTAAATCCTATTTGAAATTCAATCTAGAAACAATCCTTAAAAATGTTTTAAGATCAATTCATTCCACAGAATTATTTGGTTGTGTGGAGATCTTTTAACCTTGGAAATGAGATTAGAAGTGCACTACTTTTAAGTTTAAGTAATTTCTAATTATTTTATCTGGGTCAGAGATAATCTCATCTTGCTAGTTTTAAAACTACATCAGATTATCACTACCATAATTATCCTTTACCTTCTAGAGAAAAAATTTTTGAGAAAAATCATTTAAGTGAAAACAATAAAAACATGACTTAAAACTGATACGCTGCTTGCTCAAAATCTTGGTCCAAACCTATGAATAAATGACATTTACTTTGCTTATTTGTTATCTACTGAGTCTATATGCAAACCAATAAATACACAATTGTATATAGAAATTATATTCCTAAAAGTATTATCCCAAAATGTCCTTTGTTCTTTGCAGTATGGGAAGAAGGAGAAGAAGGAAGTCAAGAACACATAATTCCTGAGTGTAGAGCAAGTAGTAACCCGGAGCATTGCTAGATGTGGCCCCAAAACAAAATAGACAATGTGTCCTGAGTGATAATGCACAAGGTAGAATGCTTGCCTTGAATATAGTGGACCTGGGTTAGATCCCTGACACCCCGAGCACTGCCAGGAGTGATTCCTGAGTGCAGAGCCAGGAGTAAATTTTGAGCACTTCCACTGTGGCCAAAAAAAAAAAAAAAAAAACTAACCAAATATATTCTTTGTTCCCTCTTGAATGATTAAATTATTTGTAAATGTCTTCCACAAATGCAAAAACAGTATCCCGAAGGTATTCATATGTATATCTAAAGATCAAATTTTGGAGAGCATACTATTTAACAAATATGGCTACTACTCTGTTTGAGGAATATATCACAATCAATACCACATCTATGTCATAAGTTAAATGTTTAGCAAAAGAGAAAATAACGCAATTTTTGTGTTGGAAGTTCGGTATAGAATTGGGATGTAACTTATCATATTACACATGATTTAAAAACCAATAAACAAGATAAATAATATATTAATTCAAAAATAAATGCTAAAATTTTGAGTAGGGCTATTAAAAGATCTTGAAGAAAAGTTTTATTGCCAAATCCCACTCTCTGCATCTGCTAGAGTTGCTAGGTAAAAAGAAACATGATTATGCTTTAGCTATAGAATCAACAGCCCTCATAAATAACTTGAATTCTTAGAAGCAATATTTATAGCCAATTTCATTTCTAGAATTAGGAGAAAATTTGAGAAATCTTGTACCAAGGAATATAATTATGTACCAAATATTTTGTCAAATTTAAAAGATAAAGTTCAAACTACAACTATAGTCTAATAATTTTGACCTGACTTAAGAAAAATGATGCAGAAATTAGTAACAATTACAAAAGCAGAAAAACAGGGTTATGGAGAAAAACTTATTTTTATCCTTGGCATACATAGCAATATCATCTAATGTAATATAATGTAAAGGGTTATAGAGAAAAACTTATTTTTATCCTTGGCATACATAGCAATATCATCTAATGTAATATAATGTAATCATAATATCTAATGTAATGTACTATAATCAGAGAAATCAGAAGAGATATAAGGTATACAAAGCAGAATAATAAAATATATGTATTTTAAACATTTTTATTTATGGGCCATATCTGGTGGTATTCAGGACATACCGCTGGTTCAGTGCTCAGAATGGCTCCCTGAGATGCTCAGGGTTTAAACCCAGGGCTTCTATGTGCAAAGCATGCATCCTATCCGTTTAAGCTATTTCCCCAACCTCTAAAATAAATATTCTAATAATACTAATAGTCTCTCTTGGTAATGAATTTATTATGATATCATTCACATACATATAATTCACATTTTTTATTTTTATTTGGGTTTTGGGATATAACTAGCAATGCTCAGACTCTGTGCTCAGGAATCACTCCATCTTTCAAACTTAGTCCCTGTGCACTTTTTAATCTCTAAATAATAGCCTATATTGGGTATTTCATAGAAATAATATAAAAGGTCGTTTTCATGGCTAGATTTTTTTTTTTGGTTTTTGGGCCACACCCGTTTGACGCTCAGGGGTTACTCCTGGCTATGTGCTCAGAAATCGCCCCTGGCTTGGGGGGACCATATGGGACGCCGGGGGATCGAACCGCGGTCCTTCCTTGGCTAGCGCTCGCAAGGCAGACACCTTACCTCCAGCGCCACCTACCCGGCCCCTCATGGCTAGATTTTTAATGTAGCAAGTTTTCAAGGCTAATTCATGTTACAGCATGTGTCAGAACTTCAGTTCTCTTTATGGCCAACTAATATGCCCATTATTAACAGATGTAACAAACATTGTGTGATTTCAACAACTGATAGACATTTTCGAATGCTTTCAGTTTTGGGTTACTTTGAATAAAGCTACTATAAATATCTATGTGTGAATTTTTGTGTATATAAGTATTTGAAGAACAGCCAGAATGCTTTATAAAGGAGCTGTACCATTCTTCATTCCTTTTAACAGTGTATAATGAATGTTGTGATTTATTGCTTGTTATTGTCTATGTTTTATAAAGCTATCCAAGCGAGAACGAAGCAATACTTCATTATGATTCTGATTTGTATTTCCATGATGACTAATAATGTTAAGCATCTTTTCAAGTACTTATTATCCACTTGTATATATTGGGTTTTGTTACTGCTGTTTTATTTTGCATTGCTGGGAACTGAGCCCAGGTCCTCACAAAAGAATGACCAGAATAAAAAGAAAACTGACAGGCTAGAAGAAAATTTTTAGCCACTTTTCATCTGACAAAAAGTTAATATCCAAGACATATAAAGCATTAGTAAAGGTGAACAAAAAATAAAAACAATCAAATCCATCAAATAACAGAGAATGAGCAAAAACTTTATTAAGTCTTTATGTCTTCATACTGATAGATAGCTAAGAAAATATATGTAAAAATATTCTACATCACTGACTATCAGGGAAAAGTAACTCAAAGCAACAATGAAATATCACCTTACACCAGTTAAACTGGTACACATTGCTAAGAATAAAAACAATTATTATTAGTGGGATGTGTGAAAAAAAGGATCCCTCATCCACTACTGCTGGGAATGCCAACTGGTTTACCATTTTGGAAAACAATATGAACACTTGTCAGAAAACTAAGAATTGAGTGTCCATATGACTCAGAAATCTTATTTCAAGCATCAAGCTCAAGGGCCCAAATATCCTTTTCAGAAAAGGATCCTATGTAATCCTATGTTCATTGCAGCACCATGCACAATAGCCAAAATCTGAAAACAACTCATTGATATTATTTTAAAGAGACTAACAGACTTTTAATTGTTGAAGGCTTTTTTTTCCTTTTAAATCTGAAAGGTTTGAAGTTTATTTGGCATTTTTGCTATGCCAGGGAATGAACCCAGGTTCTTACACAACAAAGCAGGTACTCTAAACTCAGCAACATCCCTAATTTATAAGCTCTTTATATTCCACATTCAAATCTTACAAGAGCTATAGGATTTGCAAATATTTACCCCCATTCTGGAAGCTGTCTTCTGGTTTTCTTGATAATGTTCATGAAGCACAAAACTACACAGTTTCTCTCAACAGTAGTAGCACAAAAAGTTCAATAAGAAATAAACATAGTAAAGGCCTGGCTTCATTCCCTGGTACCACATGGTCCTGTGAACATGGAACTAACCCAGAAAACTTCCAGATATGGCCCCCAAACAATTATATATATATATATATATATATATATATATATATATATATATATATATATATAGTTTTGATTAATCTTTACCAATCTTTAACTTGATTGTCTGTGCTTTTACAATTATATCTAAGATACCAATACCTGATCAAGATCTACTCCTTTGCTTTCTACTAAGCATATTATAGTTTTAAATGTATTTATAAATATGAATCATATTAAGTTGATTTATGTACATGGTATGTAGTATAGATTCAAATTCATTGTTTTGCATGCGATTATCAAGCTGTTCCAGTACTGTATGTTGAAAGACTATTCTTTCCCCCACTGAAATCTCATTGAAAAATCGCTGTCAATAGTGGGTAGGGCTCATGCTAGCTAAACCTAGGTTTGGTTCCTAACACCTCAAGGGTTGAGTGAAGTAGCAGAAGGGAACGTTGTTTTGGTGAAGGCGGGGGTGTTCATTTTTTGTATATAACTAAAACCAACTACAAACATGCTTGGGATCATGATGCTTAAATAAAGATATTTATAAAACAAAAAAATAAAAGAGAAAAATAAACTTCTTAGAAATAAAAAAAGACTTTCAAAAAATAGAATAAATTAGTTATTTTAAAGTTAGTTAATTTAAAATTAGTTATTTTATAATTAATAACTAATTTAAAATTAGACAGGAATATAGAAATGGAATATATACATGACTAAAGATAATTTTCTCCTTGAATTTCTAAACTTGTCGCAACTTTTTAGAATTAGATTATGTTCAAAAGTCTATCTGCAATGATGTCTTTGTTGATTTTTCATGAGGGTTTTCTTCCTGGGCCTCTGGGATGCCAATGATTCTTATGTTTTTATTGTATTTATCCCAGATTTCTATTTTCATCTGTTCACATTCTTTGAGGACATTATCTATCATCTGAACATTTATTTTAAATCTTTTCCAACTTCTTCTTTTTTATGGGGAAGTTATGCAGCTCATCTTCCAGCTCCCTGATTCTGTCCTCAGAATATGCTACTCTGCTGGTAAGGCTTTCCAGTGAGTTTTTCATTTTGCCTATTAAGCTTCTCAGCCCTGTTACTTCAGTTTGAAGTTTTCTCATTTCTACTTTCATATGAAGAATTGATTCTTATTGGAGGTTTGTTCATTCATTTCATGGTTTCTTTGAGTTCTTTGAGCATCCTCCATATCACTTTTTAAAGTCTTAATCTGAGGGGCTATATAGGTGATTGGCTCTTGTCAGGTCTTCAGAGCTACCAGTCTTCATTCTCTCTAAACATGGTGGAGGTCCGCGTTGTTTCTCCATTGTCACACTTGCTGTGAGGTGTTTTCTATGTTCAGAGGTGCAGTGAGTAAGAGAAATGCGAGGTCGCATGATTCTCCTCTCTCCCTCTCTCTCTCTCTCTCTCTCTCTCTCTCTCTCTCTCTCTCTCTCTCTCTCTCTCTCCCCCTCCCTCTTAATTGGATGATGCTCACCTGCATCACTCACCTGCATTGAGGCAGATGCATAGAGGAAGCTGGTTAGCTGTTGGTCTCTCTCCCTCAACTTACATTCAAATGTATATTACTTTACATTTAATATATATATATATATACTTACTGTGATGATGCCAATAAGTTGAGTATAAAAAAGTCCAGTGATTCCAACCAACATAGTAATGCCCATGAATGCAGCTAAGCGCATAATGGCTAATTCGTGTCTAATGACAAAGAGGTCCTACAAAGAAAAAAAGATAATAATAGTCCTTAGAAGAATCACAAGTTATTAATCCTTGTAATAATAATTAGAATTGACTGATAAAATAACCCCTAGTTATCTTAAAATATTTACTTCATAGCTACCCGCATAGTTTATGAAATACTGATAACTAAGTCTTTTTTTTTTTTTGTGGTTTTTGGGCCACATCCGGCAGTGCTCAGGGGTTATTCCTGGCTCCAGGCTCAGAAATTGCTCCTGGCAGGCACGGGGGACCATATGGGGTGCTGGGATTCGAACCGATGACCTCCTGCATGAAAGGCAAACGCCTTACCTCCATGCTATCTCTCCAGCCCCTGATAACTAAGTCTTAAAGTCCACAATAAATCTCAAAATAGGAAGCCACTAAACATATGCAATTACTTAAAACAAGTAGCTTGATTCCATACCATAAAATCAATGGTACACCAACCTAGAAGAATTTGGCATTTTTGAATTTGGCATAATTAAGATGTTATAGTGTGATCAAGTATTACCTGGTTATTTTAAAACATCAATTAAATAAAGACTAATTCTTTATAAAACACATAACATTGATAAAATGAGGCTATGAGTGATATATAAATATAGTAAGTTCTCTTATGTGATTAAAAAACACATTTTGCTACAACATGATTGATAGATTAAGTCAAAAATCTGAGCACAGCAATAATATTGTGTTCACTTATATGTGATTTACTATGTAAGAAATTGTAAGTAATTGAAACACATGAAATCATATTTAGTTGAACCAAACTATAGGAATACACAAATCACATGAGAGGAAATCTTGCCTCAATGACTGAGGAATTCTGACACAGGTTGTGGGTGTGAATTGGAACATTGTATTCTTGAAGCTCTATTATAAACAGTTTTGTAAATCATGGCGACTAAATAAAAAACTGAGGAGTGGAAAGGTCAACACAAAACTGAAGAACATAAAATCACACAGAGGTTATTGTGTATTCCTTCCTCATAAAGATTTCTGATTCATTCTTCATTCATTTTGAATACTACATACTATAACATAACAATTTGTTGAGTCAGAATTTTATCCTCAGTACCCATATATGGTCTTGTGAAACCCAACGGTAGGGATCTCTGAGTAGAGTTAGGAGAAAGGTCTAAGTACTGCTGGGTGTGGCCTCCCAAGCAAACAAAACAAAAATCTGAGTTTACCTTTTCACTCTTTTTATAAAATTTTTATTAACTGTGAATTCAATTTACAATCTTCCTTTAATGCACTTTTATAAGCTGTTTAAGATATTTTCCAACTCTGAGGAAATAATATTCTCCTAAGTATATTTTAAAGCTTTTAAAACCTTTATAGTGTGCCTTTCACATTGAGGTCTTTAATTCTAGAGTAGATGCTTATGTTACTGTCCACAGTGAAACATGGGGACTGGAGTTACTTTTATGAAATGGATTCCAATTGTTCCAAGGTAGTTTTAAAAGCTCAATGATCACAGATTAAGTATCCATGCATGTATAAATCTGATATGGGCTCTCTAGTCTGTTTCCTAGGTCTATTTGCTCATCCCAATACCAAGAGACATATATCAATTAATATTATTTTGCAATAATTTTCTATATCTGGTAAGCCAAGTATCCAATTTTGTTATAATTTTTGTTTGTTTTGAGGCCATATTTGGTGATGTTCAGGGTCTGAAAATGGGAGGGCTGGGAATCATATAGGGTGCCAGGAATTGAACCCAGGTCCATCATGTGCAAGGCATGTATTATTCTATATCTTTGGCTCCAATCCTAATTTTTTAATGCCTGAGTATTCTAGATTGTTTTACTTTTATAGAAATTTTAAAACTAAACTTTCAAGAGTCAGAGAGTACTGTGAATAAGGTGCTTGTCCTTTATGTTGCCCTAATTTTGACCTTCAGGACTGTACCTGGTTCCTGGAATCTGTCAGCAATTATTCCTGAGTATCACAAGCAAAGAGCAAGCACTGAGCTCAGGTTTGGCCCCCAAACAAACAAACAAAAAAAAATGTTAGACTGTCAACTTACAACACACACTCATGCACGTACAACATAGACCCCATTATACCTAACAACTCCCCCATGCCATAATGATCTTATACTTTGGGGGGGGGTTGGATCACACCCAACAGTGATCAGGGATTACTCATGGCTCTACACTCAGATATCATTCCTGGCTGGCTCAGGGGACCATATGGGATGCCGGGATTCAAACCACCATCCTTCTGCATGCAAGACAAATGCCCTACCTCCATGCTATCTCTCTAGCCCCAAATCTTATACTTTTTTTTAAAGTCAAATTTAATTCAGGAACTTCCAGGGTTTTAATCTATTTTCAATTCAGTAAATTCTTTTGCAATAACTTTGACTTTCTAACTGGTTGCTCACATATGTAAACAAAAATACTTTCTTTAGTGGCTAGAACAATAGCATTCCAGGTAGGGCATTTGCCTTGCACATGGCCAAACCGGGTTCTATCCCTGTCATTCCATAAGGTCCATAAGGTCCCTTGAGTAATTTCTGCCAAAAGTAATTTCTAAGTATAGAATCAGAATACCACCAGGTCTGGCCCAAAATCCAAATAATAATAAATTTATTAAAATATTAGGTTTTGGGGCCGGTGAGGTAAGGTGTTTGCTTTGCAAGCGCTAGCCAAGGAAGGACCATGGTTCAATTACCCAGGCATCCCATATGGTCCCCCCAAGCCAGGGGCAATTTCTGAGCGTTTAGCCAGGAGTAACCCCTGGGCATCAAGCGGGTGTGGCCAAAAACAAAACAAAACTAAATATTAGTTTTACTTATTTTTTTTCCTTTTTTATTTTTTGTTTTTGGGCCACACCTGGTGATGCTCAGGGGTTACTCTTGGCTATGCACTCAGAAATTGTTCCTGGCTTGGGGGACCATATTGAATGCTGGGGGATCGAACCACAGTCTGTCCTAGGCTAAGATGCCTTACCGCTTGTGCCACCACTTATGGGCCCTACTTATTTTTCTTAAACATTCCTAAAAATTCAAAATGGTAGAGATGGGACAGGGGTTTGAGGGCTTTCCTTATATATGGAATAGTTTCATTACATGTAACATATGATCCCACAAACATTTATCTCATATATAAATGCATATATAAATGCACATAAAATCCAAAATAACCTATAAATAATACAATCATCTGATCTAAGTGGAACCATTATTATATTTATTTTAGTAGTTATTTTAATATTTTAATATTATATTTATTTTAGTAGTTCTATCATGCTGTTTCAATGCTTTGACTCCAGCACTGTTGAAAAACAATGATAATACTGAGCATAGTGGGGCATCAGTGTTTTGTCCCCTAACTTGAAAGAACTCAACATGTCATTAGTAAATATACAATAGTTGTGTTTGGTTTGTTTTGGGGAAAAAACTTTTGTTTTTATTCCTTTTTTTCTTTTTTCTTCTTATTTAATTCAAGCTATGTTACTATTATATCATAATGCCCCATACTGTCAGTTTCCTTTCAGGAAAGGAACCTTGATATACAAGACATGGTATATGATAATACATAGGGTAGACTCCTCTTATAATGCTCACTACAGTATTGTTTAGTACTCTAGATGTGAAAATCATGGTTATCTTAAAATGCTCCATGCACAATCTAACACCGAAAGCTTCATTTAGCAAACTTCACCCCTGCCATTGATGAAGTGCCTAGAAACTAGAAAACCTTTCCCCTTCAATGTGCCAACCCCATATTTTATATTTCACTTTTCATTTATTTATTTTTAAGTGCTCTGACCCATCCCATAAGGGTCAGGCCTCCAACTACAATCTACGAATAGATCTCTAATGTCTATGTAAGTGGGTGTGAATATGTGTATACAGTGGACTCCTCTAAGTCTGCCTAACCTGTATTGTAAAACATTCCTGTCTATATTGTATATAGCCCCATTTATATATTATCTATGCCCCCCCATTCACCACTTTATAAAATTCCATCTATCCTCTCATTCCCTCAATCCTGATCTATTATCTCTCCTTATTTAACCCTCTTTATCCTCAGTTCTTAACTACTCAGGAATCGAGATGGTCCCCCTGCCCCAGTAAGCTGCTACCTGGCTCCCAAAGTAAAAGGACACTCATTCTGCACCCCCATCTCTTACCCCAGCAAAAAGCTGCAGTCATCGCCTCCTCTGACTCATTCTATGTGGCCTTTTGTCTTCCACCTCCCTTAATGTGGATTGTTGCTACCTACTGGTGTCAGCTACAGAGAAATCCCCAGCCCGAGGACACTACCAGATCCTTTACTGCTGCAAATCATCTCTAAACTCCATAAGACCATGGTGTGGGAGAAAAATGTGTCCTGGATCTTATCCCTCAACCCCTCAGACTACCTCAAAAAACTTAATCGAGATATCAATATTTTCTTTGCATGTTTATTTCCTTAATATTTATAACTCTTAGGTGTTTATTTCCATACATAGAGGTAGCCTCTTCCATTCTTTTTTTTTAACTTGTTTTGGTTCTGCTTAGTAAGAAATTTTAGTAGAAAGGTCTTGCTTGAAATAAGAGCTCAGATCAAAACCAGGGCACAGAGAATATATAGCTTGTCATTTTTAACCCCCAAAGTACTAATAATATAATATGACATGGTTTCTTTATGCATAGGCACATTGAAATTGTGAAATCTTATGTATAGAAACAGGTATTTATCTAGTAGGAATAAGAACCCATAAATTTTATAATACAGGGATGCAGTCCACACTGAACATTTATAATGAGGACTCAAATTAGACCTCAAGTGATTGGGCATTGATCGTCCAACACCAAACCCCAGATCCCAATCTTAGAACTGGCACAGTTCCCTGCACCAGCACTTGGAATCAAACTTTTATCAAGGTAGGTTCATATGACACCCTGATGATGAGGAAACAGCAATAATCTTGATCTAAGGGCAGTTTGCCCTACCTCATGTCATATTATATTATTAGTACTTTGGGGGTTAAAAATGACAAGCTATACAATCTCTGTGCCCTGGTTTTGACCTGAGCTCTTATCCCAAGCAAGACCTTTCTACTAGAATTTCTTACTAAGCAGAACCAAAACAAGTGTTTTTTTTTTTTTTTTAAAGGATGGAAGAGGCTACCTCTACATATGGAAAGGTGATGAAATTAGAAAACCCTCTGTCTTAGCATCTGTGCAAAAATCAAGATCTCTAATTACAGAGGACTGACTTTGACAACTGCACTGAGCTGAATGTTTCTGGTATCATAAATAAAGACCTTTGGTTTGACAACAAACACATCCGGAGCCTGTACTTGGTCTCATGACAGTATGCTTAAGGGTAGAGACAACCTGTGTCTCTTAGGCCAAGTGAATTTCCTTTCTAATTTCCCCCAATATTTACTGTGCCTAAGCAAAAACAAACAAAAAAATTTGCCACATCTGCCACATTTTAATTTTTTTATTTATTTTAATTTTTTTCTTCTTTTTCTTTCTTCTTTTAGGTTTTTTGGGGGAGGCGAGGAACACTCAGTGGTTCTCAGGGGTGAATCCTGGCTATGCACTCAGAAATGGCTCTTGGCTTGGGGGACCATATGAGACGCCGGGAGATTGAACTGAGGTTTATCCTGGGTCAGCTACATGCAAGGCAAATGCCCTACTGCTGCACTACCACTCTGGTCCCTCTTTCTTCTTTTAATTTTATTTATGTGTATAGCTTCTAGACAGGGACTCCCTCCCTTTTTTATTTTTACAGAACCATAGAACATACATCATCTTGTTCTGCCTCATATTTCTATGTTTTCCTACAAACTGAGAAAAAAATGGATGGGACCTAGGGGCCAAGCAGTCTCAGGAGCATTGAGTGAAAATAAAAAATGGTCAAGCCTAAATACCCAACCAAAGCCAATGAAAATTGCATCAAGAGACTCAACCTACAGCAAGATGTATACAAAAGGGACATGTTACACTAGCAGTTCAGGCATCTAAAGGTGGAGGTATGGGAGGCATGCTGGGAACTATAACAGAGGGAGGTCAACACTGGTGGTGGGACTAGCCCTGATTCAGTCACTATGTTCCTGAAATACAACTGTGAAAGACTTTGTAATTCACATTGGTCTCAATAAAATTTTTTTAAAAATAATAAAAAATATCTTTTATGTTTCTAAAGAAGCAACAAGTTTAGCTTGCAAAGAAATTATAACATTATAATATTTATCTTTATAAGTACAATTTTCTCCTAACTTTATTAATGTGGTAAAATAGGCTGATTTCTAATACAAAAAGAACTTTACATTGCTATGACAGACTCAACTTGACCTACTAGGTGGTTATATATAATCAGATTTAGTTTGCTAACATTTCTTTGGGAGTTGTTTATATTCATGACCAAACTGCTCTATAATTTTCAATCATCATTAACTGTCCTTAACAGTTAATGTATTCAACACACATTACATATACAAAATGAATGCAAAAGTGTTTGCTCCATTTCAATTCCATTAAAGTGTACATAAGGCTGTAATTGTTGTTTCCCTTTATATTTTGAAAAGCAAGAAGTCATTGGTAAATCTTATGAATATGAAGCTTATGAATATTCTTGGAGAGAAACACTTTAATTCATGACTAAGGAATTAGTCATGTGTCTTATTCTTCATGAAATAATTATCTTTTGAAAGCTCCTGGTCTACAAAACTCAGTACAATCATGTGTCACTTAACATGTATTTCTAAGGCAGTTTTTCCATTGTATGATCATCAGAGCCTATAATTCATAAACCTAGATTTTACAGCCTACTATGTAACTAGGCAATTTGGTAGTCTATTAGAACCACCATCATAGTAGCAGTATGTCACTGATGGAAATAAAATTATGCCAGGCATGACTAATGTAGAGTTGTCAGCTCTCTAAATTGATATTCAGAATTCATGCATTTCAATAAAAATACCCAGTAGGGTAATCTATACTTTACTGGTGGGAAGTTTTATTTTACCTTAGCTTTCTTTGTAGCACAGATTTACATACCATCTATCATCTATCTATCTATCTATCTATCTATCTATCTATCTATCTATCTATCTATCTATATCTACCTATCTATCTAATCACATAAGTTCTACTGAATGCATATTCAACATGGTAATACTATCCCCAGAAATGAAAAATATGATTCCTGAAGAGAAGAAAAAATTTCAATGGTTTGTGGCTATGCACAAATCAATCCTATCTGACAAAACCCATTGTTCAGTATTTCACTTTATAGAGGAAAAGAGGAGAAAAATATCTCAACAGTCTTCTTAGGGAAGAGGTAATAATGGGAAAAACATTGAGAAACAGTTCTCTGCTATAACAAAATTTAATATAAAACTATAGCTAGGAAATATGTTCAAATAAGAACATATAATGGAGTTAAAAAGGAAACATAGACAAAAACATACATTGGGATCGTGATTTATGGGAATGATGGCACTGCAGCACAGAGGAGAAATTATTTTTGAAATAAATAGCACTAAATCAACTGGACATCCATCTGTGAAAAAAATGAAACTCTGACTCCTGCACTTCATAAAAGCAATAAAAATCAATTCCAGGTAGGCATGAGAAAGAAGAAAATTCAAATGTCTTGAGGACAATATAGGAAAATTATATAATGACTTGGGGGATAAAAAAGGACCTCTTAAATTAAAAACAAAATGGGAAAGACTAGAAGTTGGCTATAAATTGAAATGAAAAACTTCTGTCCATCAAAACATACCACTTTGAACCAAATGGTAACTCACAGAAGATATTTATCACATGCAATAAAATTGGGACTCAAATCTAAACATTTTACAATTACCCCTCCCCCATGTACACACTTCTCTCCCCAAAAGGCACTCAAGCACAATTCTTAAAAGAGGGACATGAGTGAATGCTTTGAACACAAGAGGTCAAGGTTTGAGGCCTAGTGTTAAGGAGGTAGGTATCAAATGGCATATGTGAGGTTGAGAGCATGGAGAAGAAATATAATGTTATGAAGAAAAATAAGGTTAACATATTGCTGGGCAATAAGGCTCCAATCCTAAACTTACGATAGTAAAATCTTCAGAGTTTTATGCTCCCCTGTTACACCAGGGAGATAAAACTAGTTCTGTCTTCTATGACCAATGAGAGAAATCTAGCTCATTAAAATATGTTAACATATCAAAATCATGCCATAGTTTCCAATGCAGTTACCATGGCAACCCATGAATATGCCTAAATATGGTCAGAACCTCACTGAGACCCCATGAAGAGAATAGCAGAGAACAGGAAAAGTGGGAAGTTTAAAACCATGAAACAGATCTGTGGTACTACCCTTGGACGCTGACTCCCTGTAGTGTCTGCTATTTCCCTTGTCCACATACATTTCACTTTATGCAGCTGGTACTAGGTTCCTTCACTTGCCTCTTCTACAACTGAAAGAAATGCTACTTTAAGTATTTCATACTCTCATTGAAAACTATCTAATGGAGACACAAGAAGTTGGGACAAGGGGGCTGTCCCACTCCCACCTGACTATCACCATCACTGCACGATGATGAAGGAAAAAAAGAAGAAAGAGGAGAGGGGAAGAGTGAGTGAGTCATGGAAGGAGGGAGAGAGAGAGGGAGAGAAGGAAAGAAGTAGGGACGGAGGAAGGAAAAAAGGTGAAAGGAAGGAATGAAGAAAGAACGAAGGAAGGAATGAAGGAAGGAACGAAGGAATGAAGAAGAGAGGGAGGGAAGGAGGGAAGGAAAATAGGAAGGGAGGGATCAATACTATCAGTCACTAAAACAAATGCAAATTAAAACAAAATATATTTTTGACCCCACACAAAGTATACTTTTAAGAAGATTTAAAGAAGTATTAATGAGGCTGTCAAGTATGTACTTCACTAGCCGGGAATTGAATAAGACCACTTTGGAAAGCTTTTTAACAGTATCTAATGGTACATAAAGTTGACCTTTCAAGACTGCCAATTCTAGCTACACATTCAAGTTAAATACATGCATTTGGATTCCAAGAGACATAAACAATTTGATAAATAACCACATTATTTTTGACACCTCAAAATTAAAACAATACAAATGCCCAAATATAGAAAGGTTTTCCATTAAATGAAATATTATGACTATTAAACCAATAGTCATGAGAATATTTGATAAAATAAATTATACTGAAATAAAAATAATGAACGTCATCCCAAACATTACAGAATTTAATGAGCTTTAAGTGTTTAATTGGGGGAAGAAAGTATTGAGCCATAACTGGCAGAACTCAGGGCTTATTCCAGGCTCTACACTCAGGGATCATTCTTGGTAGTGTTGGGAGAGCCATATGGAACACCAGAGATCAAGCCCTGGAGTTGGAGACATGCAAGATAAATGCCCTGTATTCAGTACTGTAAGTGCTTTTGTACCCCTCTGCAAGTACTTGATTTTTTGTTTGTTTTTTTTGTTTGTTTGTTTTGTTTTGTATGGGGGCCATACCTGGTAATGCTCAGAGTCTATGCTTGGTTCTGTATTCAGGGCTCATACCTGGTAGACTTAAGGAACCATCTCCCAGCCCTAATAATTGATGATTTACAATATATGTTTCCAGCCAGCTATTTGTTCACTACTTATCTGGTGTTTCAACCTAGCTCCCTGCATGGAAAAGTTTTTGTTCTTACTGGGGAACTGGTCATATACGTACTCTTTCCTCATAAGTTCAACAGAGGGGGAGTTAGTCATAAAATCTCTTCCCAGGGGTCTGAGTTACAGTATAGAAGGCAGTGTGTGTTGTACATGATGAACAGTGTTCAATCCTTGGTACCCATATGGTCCCCTAAGCACTACCAAGAGTGATCCAGGACTAAGTTTGGAGCACAGTCAGGTGTGACCCAAAAACCTAGATTATTCTTTTCTTTTTTAATAAAATCTTTATTTAAGCACATGACTACAAGCATGACTAGTTGGATTTCAGTCATAAATAGAACACCTCCCTTCACCAGTGCAACATTCCCAACACCACTGCCCCTCCCTCTTTCCCCACTCCTTCCCCTTCCCATACTTTTTTTATAGTTGCTTTATTAGATGTGAACATGCATAAGTTTATCCTATTTTATACATACAGATATATATGAATTCATACACATTGTGAGAATAATAGAGCATGAACATGAGCTCATTTGGGATCAAACCTAGGCACTGATATATATATATACATATATATATGTCATCTACTCTACAAATTGAATCACATCCCTAGCCGCCTCCTCCTCTTTTCTTGTCTTCTTTTTCTTCTTCCTTCTCTTCTTCCTCCTCTTTTTTCTTCTCTCTTCTTCCCCTTCTTCACCTTCTTCATACTCTTCTTCCTCCTCTTCTTTTTCTTCTTCCTCTTCATCTTCTTACTCTTCTTTGCCTTATTCTTCTTACTCTTCTTCCTCTTCCTCCAACTCCTCTTATTATTAAACTCTTCCTGAGTTTCTGGGACTTCAATGATTCCTATGTATTTTCTGTTGAGTTTATCAAAGACTTCTATTTTCATCTGTTCACATTCTTTGAGTAGTTTATCCATTGTCTGATCATTTTCTTTAAGTCTCTCTTCGAATCTCTTATGCTATATAGAGTTGTTCTGCATCTCATCCTCCAACTCACTGACCCTGTTTGCAGCTGCCATTACTCCAGTGGAGAGGCTTCCCATTGAGGTTTTTAATTCATAAACCAAGTTTTTCAGACCTGTTATTTCAGTATGGAGTTTTCTAATCTCAATCTTCATATCCTCTTGATTCTTATTTGTGTTCCATTCAAGTCTATCTATGCTTTCTATGCGCTCCATGAACATCCTCCATAATTCTTCTTTAAACACCTTATCTGAGAGGATACCCTGTTGTTTGGTACTTTTCGGGTCATCAGAGCAGCTATCTTCATTCTCTATACATGGGATTGCCCTGCATTGTTTCCCCATTTTGACGCTTGTAGTGTGGTTTTTACTATGTGCTGAGGTAGACTAAGGGTTAAAAGATGCACAAGGCTGCAAAGCGAAGCTGAAGGGCTGTACTCCTATGGCTCCACCTAAAAAAGCAGGTAGGGAGCAGGGCAGCAGTCCTTTGTAATGGCTCTCTGGTGCCCAAACACACAGCAGGAATCAGCCCCCACGTTTGTTGGGTGGGACATCTTACCAGGTTTGGGTCCTGGAAAGATTATGTTCATTGGTGTCTTCTGAGCTGCCTCCCACAGGAAGCAAACCTAAATTATTCTGAGCAATACTGCTTAATTGCAGAAGTTTGAGGTAGCTCACACACTAACCTACATAAATGGTATCCTATGGCCAAAGATCCTGCTTGAAAATTGTTGTTCTATAGGGAATAAGACTTGTGATGGGCTTTAGTGCAAGGGCAGACTGTTGATGGAATTTCACTGTAGAGTAGAAGTTGAGATTAACCATATGGAAAATAAGGAAGGCCTTGCTAGAGACGAACAAAGCCTTAAGGCAGTAATTGGAATAACCAGTTTTAAGGTCACATCTGTTCTAAAATACTAAGATTATTAGCTATTTTCTACTTTGCTTTCTCCAAAGTTAAAAACTACCTCAACAATTTAACTCATTATTTAGTAGTATAATAATATATAATAAATGACCTTATAGATATTAAAAAGAGAAAGTTACCAAGTAAAACCTAAAATATCTTTTTTAAATAGCAATAAAGAACAGAAATAATTGTATACTGTAAAATTGACTCAATAAAAAGCTACCTGAAACAAAGTCTTCTATTCTTTGTTAGCTAGGAAAATAATTCTGTGGCATTGTTGTATCTCACACCAAATCCCAACTCCCTAGTAACACTTTAGATATGAGCCAATTGGAATATTATGTCTCTTTCCAGCAAAGAGTTCACTGAATTGCCAAATATTATTCTCCTATGCTAAATTCTGGAATAATTTGTTCTTTATGGAATTTCTTTCCCTTCTTTCCTCACTTATATCACTTTACCATAGCCTTAAAAACCATTAATATGTTTATGCCCTTTACATGAAATTATATATTTAAAATAAATTGGAATTTACCCAAATCTAGCTAATCAAAAACAAATTTAAAGATGTAACTTTAAAACTAAATTGGTTTGTCATGAATGGTCAGTTGCATAATCTTCTATGCTAAAAAGCCACAAATTATTTATTTAAAAAAGAGAACCTCTTATTTTCTCATATAAATAATATTGCTTAAAATATCTGATTACCAGCAGTTACATATTTTAAAAACACGTTAGCCTACTGTAGCATATAAGATAAATTATGACAATTTTATATTAACCTACAAAAAGTAAAATGCCTGAATAAAAATTAAAATATTCAAGTATGTATTTGCCAATCAGAAGCATACTTTTTTTGAAAAATAAATTTTGTGATGCATGAACATTTTTAGTCTGTAATTTAGTCTGGGGGGGTCACACCCAGTAATGCTCAAGGGCAACTCCCAGTTTTGCACTTTGGGATCACTCCTTGCAGTGATTGAAGAACATATGGGATGCTCTGGATTAAACCTGGGTTCGCTGTTGCAAGCAAGTACCCTACCTGCTATCATATCACTCTGTCCCCTCTAATCTATAATTTTTAAGACAAGTAAAACTAAAGCAATATTGTTCTAAAATTTCCCTAGGGAAAAATACACAAGATGTGTTTGGTATTATACAAAAAATATTAATTAAATGTAGACAAAAATGAGCACAAATCACAATTTTCTGTAGCAAACCTATGAATAGGCAATAATAAAAATTGCTGAAACTAGGTCACCTTATCATAAAAATCTAAACTATATCTACCAGGCATATATAAATGAACTGATATTTTCAGCTAAACAAGGATCTCAAATTTAAAATATTAACCATAAAAGATACTCAGAATATTGGGGCCCGCGAAGTGGTCCTAGAGGTAAGGTGTTCTGCCTTGTGAACGCTAGCCAAGGAAGGACCACGGTTCGATCCCCCCGCGTCCCATATGGTCCCCCAAGCCAGGGGCAATTTCTGAGTGCTTAGCCAGGAGTAACCCCTGAGCATCAAATGGGTGTGGCCCGAAAAACAAAAAAAAATACTCAAAATATTAATCATGAAATATATGATAAAATATCCTTATTAACAAAGAGACAAATTCTGTTTATGACAATATACTATCTTTCATTTAATTAAGCTATAATATTGTAATATTAGTTTCAGCATCACGTAATATAACCAAAAATACATTATTATAATTTAATATTATACAAAAAGGCCAAGTATAGCTTATAAACATTTATAATTATTATGTGAATAAATGAAATATAAACCTTGTTCAAGGATAAAAATGGAATACTCATCTATTTTATTTACTTAAAATGTCAAATTAGTCTTCTAATATACAAATTTTGAAATTCTTAAAGTAAGTAAAACGAAGTATTTACTACACAGGGGATAACTGTGTAGCATAATGTTAAATAACATTATGTTAGCACGATAAATAAATATAATGGTGAAATTTAATATCCATAAAAAAGGCTTATAAATATTTGTCAATATTTATAATTTTATAGATTTTGGATTCTATGACTACAAATATATTTCACTTATATCTTAATAAACTATTATTAAAGTTGTTATTTTTAGATAAGCATTGTCATTTTAATACTGAGAATGGAAATTTTTAAATAATTATATTCCAAAATGGTAACAAAAATAATGCATTTTAGGTTCATAGGTACCTTTAGTATAAGACTTAAATTATTAGTATTTACAATGTAAAATTAAAGCCATACTTTTACTTTTTTTTACCTTCCATTTGTTTTAGTACTCATTCTTCCCTCATTAAATATTAAAATATTTCCTCAAAACTTCAAATAGTTATAAGCATATGAAACACTCAAAGTCTGTGACAGATGGATATTTATCTTAAAAGTAAAGATCAAGAAATCTAAAACCCTGTGTTACTCTTAAAAATAATGGGTAGTTGAAACAATGAAAACAATATAGCTTAGTGAGACTTCCCCTGACAAAGCCAAAGAATAAAAAGATCCCTAAACAGTCCTAGAGTTTCTGAATAGTCGGCTTTCTCTCAACTCCCTCCCAAGAGCATAACAGGTTAAGGGTCTTCACAATAAAGTTTAATGGGCAATCCGTTTTATAATATGTATAAACACTATCACTTTAAAAACGAAAAGCTTAAGTATTGTTAACATTTTGTTTTCCACTCTGGGAATAAGCAGTCCCGATTTTAGTATTTAAAGATGAATGAGGAAAGATACTATGCTGCCATCTAGCTATTTGACAGGGAATAAAGAAAAAGTCAAGCTTAATGTAGCTTTCACTGGGGTTGGGCTAAGAGGTGAATATAAAGTCTAAATCTCAGGTCTAAATAAATGATTCATATTATCTCAATAGAAAGATGAAAAGTTATCATGAACATGCTCACCCAAAATAATTTACAGGCCTTTGAGATAGTTACTAAATGACCTAAATAACAGAAAGTTATTTAGATGAACAAAGGATCAGACATGCTCTGGCTAGCTTGACATAATCAAGATAGAGTTTCAAGGTATAGTTTTCTTTGTTCAGAGAAAAAAAAAGTGACACAAGGAAGAACTTATGAAACAATTGATGAGACAGTATTACTTTTGTTTGAGAGCCATATCCAACAGTGATCAAGCTTTTCTCCTAGCTCTGCACTCACAGAGCACTCCTGATAGACTCAGTGTCCCTATGAGGATCCAACGTGGGCCAGCCCTGTACAAAGCAAGCACCCTACCAACTGTACTATCTATCCCTCCAGTTCCAAGGGATAGAATTAGTTTTCAAACTTTTTACTGTAAAACTTTTTTTAATGGCAATGTAATAGATTTTTTATGTAATAGATTTTTTTTATTTTTTTTTATAATTTTAATGGCAATGTAATAGTAATGTAATAGAGATATATTTTTTTTCTCCCTGTAGAAAAACATTAGAGTAGGTGTAATCTTCAAAACAATTTCTATAGGATCTAAGAGATAGTACAATGGGTAAGAAACCAGCCTTGCATGATGCTACGCTGGATTCTATTCTTGACAAGTACTCTGAGTACTAGCATGACAGACCCCTGAGTAGACTCAGGTGTAAACCTTGAGCACTGTCAGGTGTATCCCTTTCCCAAATAAAATAGCTAAAATAGAAATAATGTTTTATTATTGAAATAATAAATAATTTACTATACAGTATATTAGGATTAGGACAAATATGACCTTAGAACCAGTTATTCAGGAACTTTTTTTTTTCATTTCCAGAAACGGCTACCTTCCATTTTTACCATCTGGTTAATCTCAACTTCTACTCAATAATGAAATTCCACCATAGTCTGCCTTTGCTCTGAAACCCATCACAAGACCCATTCCTATAGTAAAACAGTTACCAAGTCTTTTGGTCACAGATAGATGTCTTGCTCTATTCCCCTCCAGAGGATACCATTTACATGAGACTGAGTGTGAAGGCTGCCTCCAGGCTACTGTAGCAAAGCAAGACTACCTAGACTCACCAATTCCTAGTGCCACTGCATCTATGAGGAAAGATGGTGTATGGGACCAGTTCCCCAATAACACTATAAAGCACTAAGTAAAGTCCAGTTAATTGATGAATAAATAGATGACTAGAAAAGCTAGAAGGAGGGGCCATAGCAACAATACAATAGGGAAGGCATTTGCCTTGCATGTGACTGACCTGAATTCAACCCCAGGTGTCCCATATGGCCCACCAAGCCCACTAGGCATGATTTCTGAGCACAGAGCCAAGAATAACCCCTGAACACCATAGAGACACTATTTTATCTACTGCAACCAAGAGGAAGAATTTAACATAATTTAAATCAATAAACTTAACTAGTATAATATGGAGGCGGACATATAGACAGAGGTAAAGGCACTCGACTTGCTCTTAACTCATGTAAGATTCCCCAGCACTTTTGAGAGCAAATAGATTTGGGACTAGCCCTTGAGCACCACAAATGGACCAACCCACGCCTCAAAAACATCTGAGGCCATAGAGTAGTTAAGGCAGGCTTGTATTGCAGTGGGTCTACTAGTTTAAAACTGGCTTGATACTGATTCCATACTACTTTGGTACTTTCTCAAGCACCCCAGAAATCACTGCTAAGCACAAAAATACCTCCAGGTACAGCAGAAAAATAACAACAATCAAAACAAGCAAATTAAGACACAGAGGAATGTGATTGAAGCAGAGAAATAAATGCACCATTGTAAAACATATATGTAATTTCAAAATAATGGGTATAAAGAAGCTCACTGAGGTTAGAACTATGTATAAATAAAAAAAAAAGCTCAATGAAAATAGAAAATAGAAGAACCAAAGAGAAATCAAAGTTAAAGAACAAAATAATTGAGTTACTTTTACAAAGAACAAAATAACTGTATTACTTCAAACAATTATTTTGTTTGACAAAAATAACTGAAAATAAGAAATTCAATATAACATCACCCTAAAGCAAGAGTAGGTAAACAATTATAAAATCTAAAGTAAAAATTTGCAAAAATTTATCACCATGCTATTGAAAAGCAAGGTCAAAAAATAAATTAAAAGAGATATCAAGAATCTTGAGATGTGGCTCCTAGGTTTGATGCCAAAAAGACTTTCTATGATCATTTCATTATATATGCATGCATATATGTATATTGAATAAATATGTTGCATTCCTAAAATTAATATGGTATTATGTTATTTTTAATTACATTTTAATAGAAAGATTAGGGTGATAAGTAGCTTTTCACAGGGAAATTCATATCAGTTAATACCTACATTTGGAAATGAGAAAGACTTCAAATTGGCAAATTTCATAGGAAATTTCCAGGAACCAGAAAATAAAGAAAACATTACAAAGATAGCACAAGTCAGAAATAAGCAAATACCAGAATAGAAATCAATAAGGATATAAAAAGAAAACAAAAAGACTAATGAAAATAAGAACTATTTTTAAAAATATAAAGAGAACAAAGTCAACAACAATGGAATCAAGAGACCCAAACTCAATCTAAAAAAATGGGCCTGTTATACTGGAAGGCTGTAGGCCAAAGGGTAGAGATACACTCTGGGAACATAGTGGAGGGAGGTCAACACTGGTGATGGGATTGGCCCTGATTGATTTTATGTCTGAAACCCAACTATGAAGGACTTTGTAAATCACAATGTTTACAATAAAATAATATTAAATAAAAAATAACTCAAAAAGTAAAGAAGGGAGATAAATCTTTTATTAATTTAACATGAAAAAGTGAAAAGGAGACTCAAATATATTTAGAAACTAAAGCATTACAACCAACACACACTGGCAGGAAGGATGAGACTACTATGAATAATAAAGTGCCAGTAAGTTGGGTATGTAATTCAAAATAACTGAATATGTTCTTAAAAATAAACTACTTCTTCTGAAACATAAAAATTAGCATATATGGAACAAACCTATTACAAATAAGGAGATGGGAGTCAGTAATCAACACCCACAAAACAAACAAAACTCCAGAACCATATCCAGGTTTCCTGGATGAATTCTAACACACATTTAAAGATAAATTGGGCTGGAAAGGTTAAGATACCTGTCTTGCATGTTACCAGCCCTGGCAAATCTCTGGCAGAGCAGACTTGTGTGATTCCCCTCCACCAAATAAGGTAAAAATCCTCTCTTTGGGGCTGGAGTTATTTTATAATAGGTTACGGTCAACACTGGTTTAATCCTCAGCACCCCATAAGATCTACCAAGCCTTTCTATGAGTGATCATAGAGCCACACATGTGAAATAAGAACAGTCAGGTATGGCCGAAAATAGGGGGAGGAGATGGAATGTGCATTTGGGAAGCCAGAGAGATAGTACAATAGTGCAGCATGCAATATATCTGCTTTATACACAGGTAATCTGGGTTTATCCCCAGCATCAATATGTGTCCCTGAAGGTTGCCAGGTGTGATCAGTGAGCACTGCCAAGTGAGACCAAAAAGACAAAAATAAAGATTAGTACCAATCTTTCTCGAATGTTTTTGAAAAACTGAAAATAAAAGAACACAAATTCATTCAAAGAAGTCAAAATAGCCATCTTACCCACCTATCAAAATTCTATTAGCATTCTTTAAGTTTATAAAAAATATTTAAATTTGTATAAAATTACACAAGATCCAAAAATAAAAATAATCTTGAGGGAAAAAAAGAAAAGAAACCTACTCACAGACACAATATCACTCTACATAAGTGAATATAGTAGCATTATATTGAGGAAAAAGAAAACTAAAATAAAAGGGATCAATGGAATAAAATTGAGAGCCTAGATATAACTTTACACATAAATATGGACTTTAATATAAGAAAGCAAAGAGCAAATAACAAAGAAAAGTTCCCTTCAACATATGGTGCTGGAAAAAATTGTGCATTCCCATACAAAAAATAAAGCTAGATCATTATACATAAAAGCTAACACAAAATGGGATTTAAAATTTTATCTGGAAGCTGAAAGTATAAAGTCCATAAAATAAAACACAGACATTCATTCCACAACAACTGCCTTGTTATATCTTCGAAGACAATTCCAGCAAAAGAGAAATAAAAGCAAGAACTTTTTAAATGTGACTACATTAGCAAAGCTGCAGAACAAGCTTCAATAAGTGAAAACTCATCATACTTAATCTAAGAAAATATTATTAACACAGCATAGAGGAAAGGAACTCAATAACAAAGATGTAACAACAACAACAACAACAAAAATAACCCAATTAAATATTAGAATAGGTATATCTCTAAACAGGATATAGTTTTACTCTTTTACTCTTGTGTGTTGTGCATGCTCTCCTTATATCCCCCACTCATTTACACATTCATATATTAAAGATGTTTTAAAAATACAATCCAGGTCCAAAGAAGAAATAATCAGGATCCTGAACCAACTTTACACACAGAAAACACACAAAACAATGTCAGAAACACACATACCAAAAAACAAACAAAACAATATCAAATTCATTTCTATAGCTAAAACCAACTGAGTAATAACTTTCTAGAATGTGAATTCAGTAACTTATTTAACCTCTAAAAATAAAAGTATTTTCTCCTTTATGACTGTGGGGAGTGGAGGTGAATAATCAGATACATCCAATGGGGACTGTAAAGTACTGACAGAGTCGGACTCCAAAATTCTTGTTGCTATTATTACTACCATCACCAGCACCACTAATATTCACAATTTTAAGTAAGTCTTATATTATGACCTAAGTACAAAACAGTCCACTAAAAAATAGGAAAAGTGGGGTTTTGGAAAACACTCAAAAGGCAAGAATGTAGCATCAGTGGGCTTGAAGACCACTCACTAGTCATATCTTAAACTTCCAGGCCTCCAATGCTGTGCTTAGTATGGCTAGAAGTAGGTACTGGCCATATCTTTCCTCAAGCACTACTTGGGAAGCAACCCAAAAATAAATGCTAAAAGCACGTCACAAATTATGTGTGACTTTAAAAATCCATCCTAAAAATGAATATTGTCATTACTCTTGAAATTCGAAAAAGGGGAAATTTCTTTGTTCTGGAGTACTTAATACTCCATGTGAGAACTATTCCTGAAAAAAAATACAAAATAAGAAACCATTTTTCCCTTTTCCATTATGGCAGAAGTTTTTAAAACAAAATATACTTATTGAAATATACATATAATACTGCTTTTCAAAGAAAGTCATACAACACTAATAAATCATCATAAATGGATTTTATTAAAAGAGAATATCACCTAGGTAATGCTTTTTCAAAACCAATATATTTCTTCTTCAATGTAAGAGGTTTACATTTTAAATATTCTACCCTTAAGTGAATCAACTTATGTTAGTTGACTGTAATAAATGTACTACAGATGCTCTAACATTAGATGGATATAAACATTTCTTACCAAGTTACGTTTTTTCAGTGGAAGAAAGTAGTAATAATGGCAGAAAGAAAACATCAGTGCATAACAAGTAAGAAGTTCAGTGTAGAAACACAACTGCAGAAAAAGCCAATGATTATCTTCACCAACACAATTGTTAATCCTAAAGAAAAGAAGAAAAAAGAAACGATATTTTAAGCCATAAAAAGACTGCATTTGGAGATTGGTAAAACTAATTTTATAGAGGCTTAACTTCATAGATTGTGCTAATGCTGTTCAAATAAAAAGAGTACATAGGAAAAAATAAACACAAATGCTCTCATGTTTGTAATGGTCTTGTTTATTTTACAAAATTGATCTAGATGATGTCCCTCTAACTGATAATGGCTCAGTGAAGTAGGAAGAGCAGATGGCCTTCTTCCTGTTTCATTGATATGTAAAGAGGAGCACAGGAGTGGACCCACTTGCCAGAGTACAGACAGTTAAAGACATTGTGTCCAAGAGATTAAGAAACCTGTCCTGTGTTTAACTTTTCTACTACATTACTCTATTTGTATGCAGCAATCTGAATGATCCAAAATGAAATCATATAAACTTTCCATTCTGACATAATTGTTAAGTATACACTATTTTTCTGACCTAAAACTTATCCTTATATATAGGAATTAAAAATGTATCAACCTGATTTACAAATCCTTAGAGACGGCCAGAAAGATAGTACAGGAAGTAAGGGGCTAGCCTTGTACAAGGTTAACATGAATTTGCATCCACTGCAATGTATTTGATGTCCTGAGCACCAGCAAGGAGAAATCCTGAACATGAAAGAGCCAAGAGTAAGCCTGAAACACCATCAGTGTAACCCGAACAACTGTCCCCTCAATCCCAGCTACAGAAGCATTTTTTTTAATTCAGTTGAATTTCAGTCATTCAATGTTTCAACAAGAATTCCTTCACCAGTCTTCATTTCCTGCCAACAATTTCCCATTACCCTCCTGGTGTACCCATGCCTACCACCATCCCCAGCCTGCCTGTATGGCAGACATCTCTCTCACTCTCTTTTTTTCCCCCTTTGTCCTTTTAGGCCCTGTGGTTAGCAATATTGTTACTGAAGGGGTATAATACATATAACTTTATTTCCTTTCAATTCCCAGTTCTTGTCCAAAGTGATCATTTCTAACTATTCTATTACTGTCATAGTGGTCCCTTTTCTAATTTTTTCTAAATATCTTTATTTAAGCACCATGATTACAAACATGTTTGCAGCTGGGCTTTAGTAATAAAAAATACCTCCCTTCATCAGTGCAACATTCCCACCACTAATGCCCCCCCCCAACTCCCTCCTTCCCTTCCTTTGCCTGTATTCAAGGCAGTTATTCTATTTCTCTCACTCACTACCATTCTCATGATAGTTGTCAGTGTAGTTTTTCTTCCCACTCATTTCTACTGTCATTGTGTAGTATTCTTTTATTTTTTTTTATTTTTTATTTTTTGGTTTTTAGGCCATACCCGGCGTTGCTCAGGGGTTATTCCTGGCTGTCTGCTCAGAAATAGCTCCTGGCAGGCACAGGGGGGGACCATATGGGACACCGGGATTTGAACCAACCACCTTTGGTCCTAGATCGGCTGCTTGCAAGGCAAACACGGCTGTGCTATCTCTCCAGGCCCAGTATTCTTATTTTATGGAGTTGGTTTTGTTTGTTTTAATATCACACAGACTACTAGAAATATCCTGTCAGTCCCTTTCCCTCTGACTCAACATAACATTCTCCATGTCTATACATGTATAAGCAAATTTCATGACTTCATTTTTCCTAAGGATGCATAGTATTCTACATGTAAGTGTACCATGGTTTCTTTATCCACTCATCTGTTCTCGGGCACTTGGGTTTACAGATTCAGGCTATTGTGAATTAGTGCTGCAATGAATATATGAGTATGAAGGGTTTTTCTGCTTTACATTTGGGTCTCTAAGGTATATTATCAAAAGATATACTGCTGGGTCAAATAGGAGCTCAATTTCTAGTTTTCTGAGCAAAATCCATATTGTTCTCCAAAACTGCTGGACCATTCCACTTATTTTCGGCGTATTAGACTTTTACCCCAGTTTATTACTTTTCTCTCCTTTAAACAAAACCACGTAACTTGAACTAGCTAGTCCTGCCCCCCCAATTAGAGGGGGAAACAAGGGAGACACCAGGACCAAAGAGGTGCAAGACTACTATGCAGTAGGCTAGATACAGAGGAGACCACACATCCTAGCTACCCTGTGGGTGAGGGAAGAGGATATGGGTGGTAGGACAAAAACGGAGGTGTAGGGAGGACAATTTGGTGATGGGAATTCCCCCTGATTTTATGTAAATATGTACCTAAAATATCATTGTCAACAATATGTAAGCCACTATGATCAAAAAAAAAAAAAAAAAAAAAAAAAACTGCTGGACCAATTGACATTCCCACCAGAATGAATGAGAGTCACTTTCTTCACATATCCACACCAGCACAGCTGTTCTTTTTTTTTTTTATTAACATCTTTATTTAAACATCTTAATTACAAACATGATTGTAGTTGGGTTTCAGTTATGTAAAGAACACCCCCCTTCACCAGTACAACATTCCCATCACCAATGTCCCAAATCCCCCTCCTCAGCACCCCTCCGCCACCTGTACTCTAGACAGGCTTTATACTTCCCTCATTCATTCACTTTGTTATGATAGTTCTCAATGTAGTTATTTCTCTAACTGCACTTATCACTCTTTGTGGTGAGCTTCATATTGTGAGCTGGACCTTCCAGGACTCCTCTCTTTTGTCTCTGAGAATTACTGCAAATGTCTTTTATTTTTCTTAAAACCCATGGATGAGTGAGACTATTCTCAATCTATCTCTCTCCCTCTGGCTTATTTCACTCAGCATAATAGATTCCATGTACAACCATGTATAGGAAAATTTCATTACTTCATCTCTTCTGATGGCTGCTAATATTCCATTGTGTATATGTACCACAGTTTGTTGAAGGGCATCTTGGTTGTTTCCAGAGTCTGGCTATTGTTAATTGTGCTGCAATGAATATAGGTGTGAGGAAGGGATTTTTAAATTGTATTTTTGTATTCCTAGGGTAAATCCCTAGGAGTGGTATAGCTGGATTATATGGGAGCTCAATTTCTATTTTTGGAGGAATCTCTGTATTGCTTTCCACAAAAGTTGGACTAGACGGCATTCCCACCAGCAGTGAATACGAGTTCCTTTCTCTCCACATCTCTGCCAGCACTGCTTGTTCTCATTCTTTATGATGTGCCCCAATCTCTGTGGCATGAGATGGTACCTCATAGTTGTTTTTATTTGCATCTCCCTGATGATTAGTAATGTGGAGCATTTTTCCATATGCTTTTTAGCCATTTGTATTTCTTCCTTGACAAAGTGTTCATTTCTTCTTCCCATTTTTTGATGGGATTAGATGTTTTTTTTTTCTTGTAAAGTTCTGTCAGCATCTTGTATATTTTTTATATTATTCCTGGTCTGATGGGCATTGGGTGGATAGTTTCTCCCACTCAGTGGGTGGTTCTTGTATTCTGGGCACTATTTCCTTTGAGGTGCAGAAGCTTCTCAGCTTAATATATTCCCATATGTTTATCTGTGCTTCTACTTGTTTGGAGAGTGCAGCACAGCTGTTCTTATTCTTCTTGGTGTGTGCCAGTCTCTGTGGTGTGAGAAGTTATTACATTGTTGTTTTGATTTGAATCACCTCGATGATTAATTAATGATGTGGAGTATTTTTTCATGTATGTTGGCCTCTGTATTTCCTTTTTGAGATAGATTCTGTTCGTTATTTTTCTCTATTTTATGGTAGTGTTGGATTATTTTTCTTGATAAGCTCCATCAGTGCTTATTATATATTAAATATCAATCTCTTAGAACTATATTAACACAATGGAGAATCTTAATTGAGGAAGAAAGGATTGATGCTATTATTCCAAAATTTTCATGCCTAATGCAAGCTAAATATTTTCCATTCAAATTTCTTTATTGCATCCAAAATTTCAATATATAGGATATAGAATCAACAAAATCCCAAGCAAAAATTAAAAATTAACTTTCATAGAGTTTCATATTAAGTATCATCTACTTTGTTTACTTAATTGAGGTTTTGGGGGGGTGAGATCACTAGTGGAGGACTCAATGAACCACACAGGTGGTTCCACCCGTCAATCCATCCTGGTATTGAACCTGGGTCTCTGGCATACAAGACAAGGACTCTACCTGCTTTACTCAGACCCTTACTGTCAGTTTTAGTATATTGTCTTGTTATTTGAAATATCTGAAAACTTCTTAAAAAGTATGACATAGAACCGAACTGACAAAACCTTGTAAAAGGCATTTCTTTTAAACTTAAGAGCTCGTGTTTTAAACTCTAAATTTCACTGTGTTTATTATTCACTTTCTAGGTTTTCAAAGAAGTGTGCTTATATATGCAATCAGAAATATACTTCAAAAGAGACTACTGAAAGATGGCTAATCCTATTCTGTCCTTCATATTTCCAAAGTTTGATTTGATTTAAAAAGCAAACTATTCCACTGATCTGAGGATCTTTCTTTATTCCAATATGATGCTGTTTTGATAACTATTGCTTTGTAGTGCAGGTTAAAATTGGGGAAAATAATGCCTCCCATGTTCTTTTTCCCAAGTATTACTTTAGCTATTAGTGGGTGTTTATCATTCCAAATGAATGTCAGAAGTGTTTGATCCACTTCTTTGAAAAATGTCATGGGTATCTTTAGAGGGATCACATTAAATCTGTTCAATGCTTTGGGGAGGTTGTCATTTTAATTATATTAATCCTGCCAATTCATGAGCAGGGTATGTATCTCCATTTCTTTGTGTCCTCTCTTATTTCTTGAAACAGGCTTTTGTAGTTTTCTTTGTATAGGTACTTTACCTCTTTAGTTAAGTTGACCCCAACATAATCTTTGTTAAAGGGGCAAGAAAACCAAAATGGAGCAAGGAAAGCCTCTTCAACAAGTGGGGTTGGCACAAAAAAAGCGAACTCAGACTCCCATCTAACACCATGCATAAAGATCAAATCCAAATGAATTAAATACCTTGATATCAGGCCTGAAACCATAAGGTATATAGAACAACACATAGGTAAAACACTATATGACACTGAGACTAAAGGCATCTTCAAGGAGGAAACAGCATTCTCCAAACAAGTGAAAGCAGAGATAAACAGATGGGACTATATTAAGCTGAGAAGCTTCTGCACCTCAATAGAAATAGTGCCTAAGATACAAAAGCCACCCAATGAATGAGAGAGACTATTCACTCAATACCCATCAAACCAGGAACTAATATCAAAAATATACAAGATGCTGACAGAACTTAATAAGAAAAAAACATCTAACACCATCAAAAAATGGGGAGAAGAAATATACATTTCCTCAAAGAAGTAATACAAATGGCCAAAAGACACATGAAAAATGCTCCACATCACTAATCATCAGGGAGATGCAAATAAAAACTACAATGAGGTACCATCTCACACCACAGAGACTGGCACACATCACAAAGAACAAGAAAAATCAGTGCTGGCAGGAATGTGGAAAGAAAGGAACTCGTATTCACTGCTGGTGGGAATGCTGTCCAGTCTAGCCTTTATGGAAAACAAATGGAGATTCCTCAAAAAACTAGAAATTGAGCTCCCATACGATCCAGCTATCCCACTCCTGGGGATCTACCTTAAGAACACAAAAAATACAATTTAAAAATCCCTTCCTCTCACATATTTTCATTGCAGCATTATTTACAATAGCCAGACTCTGAAAATAACCAAGATGCCCTTCAACAGATGACTGGATAAAGAAACTGTGGTACATAAAGACTGTGGAAAATTATGTAGCCAACAGAAAAGATGAAGTAATAAAATTTTGCTATACATGGATATACATGGAATCTATTATGCTGAGTGAAATAAGTCAGAGGGAGAGAGATAGACACAGAATAGTATCACTCATCTATGGATTTTTAAAAAAAATAAAGACATTACTGTAATAAGGCCCAGAGGCAATAAATTTAAGGGCTGGGAGAGCCAGAAGGACTGGCTCACAATTTGAAGCTCACCACAAAGAGTGGTGAAAGCTGTTAGGGAAATAACTACACTGACAACTACCATGACAATGTTAAAGAATGAGAGAAGTAGAATACCTGTCATGATACAGGCAGGGGCGGGGGAGAAATGGGGCATTGGTGGTCAGAATGTTGCACTGGTGAAGGGGGGGTATTCTGTTTATGACTGAAACCCAACTACAAACATGCTTAACAAACATGGTGCTTAAATAAAGATTTATGTTTAAAAAAAAGAAAAACAAACAAACTAGGGGCCGGAGCAGTGGCACAAGTGGTAGGGCATTTGCCTTGCCTCCACTAACCTAGGATGGACCACAGTTCGATCCTCTGGTGTCCTATATGGTCCCCCAAGCCAGCAATTTCTGAGCACATAGCCAGGAGTAACCCCTGAGCATCACCAGGTGTGGCCCATAAAACAAACAAAACAAACAAACAAAAAACAAACAAAAAACCTAGGGCCGAAGTGGTGGCTCAAGTTGTAGGGTGTTTGCCTTGCACACGGCTACCCAACCTAGGACAGACTGTGGTTTGACTTTTCTGGCATCCCATATGGTCCTCTAAGCCAGGGGTGATTTCTGAGCACATAGCCAGGAGTAACCCCTGAGTGTTACTGGGTGTAGCCAAAAAAAACAAATAAAACTGCTACAATCATAGAATTCCCCCTCTACTTACCCAGTAACTCCAAATTTAGAAAGTATTTTTAGAGATGGTATAAAAAAGGAAAAGGGGGGAAGGGCAGGAAGTCTCTCTAGTTGAGAGAGGAGTGTCTCCAAAGTCAGATTCCTCATAACATTCATAATCAGAGTGCTTTAAGGAAAATTAAGCTACTTAACTACATATATAAAGTTTGTTCTGTGCAGAACAAACTATTGAGAGTCAGAAATACAAAATCTCCTGAGTGATACTAAGCAGTTAAGATGTGATTTGTGAATACATCAGAAATTCTCTCTGCTTCCAGTTGACACTGTCCATTTTTCCTATCATAATCTCTCTGCAGTGCTTATTAGAGATATAATCTCTAATATAAAGCCCAAATCAATTCAGCCTCCTAGCCTATCCTCTTTGACCTCATGCCAGCAATACCTACTTTATGTTTCCACCATCATTCTGAGAAATTCATTAAATCTGTAAAAGCAAGAGCTCGAGAAATCTCCCCAATTTAAAATTCATGTTAAATATTAGTCATCAAGTTAGTCTTTAGTTTTTAAAAATAATATTAATATTCATCATAATACTAAACATTTCTTAGTTATTTTTATGCTTAATTTATTGTAATACTTTCAAAGGAACTGATGATCCCCCCAACTATATTGAGAACATAAATTTTAAAACTATTCTTCTGGGGCAAGGCAGATGGTATAAAGGACTAGAGTATACATTTTGCATACACAGAAGCCCTCGGCTTGCTCCCTAGCACTACATGGTCTCCTAAGCACTACCAAAAGTGGCTCTTCAAAAGAAATATAATTCTTGAGGCTGGAGTAGTGGCATAAGTGGTAGGGCATTTGCCTTACACATGCTGTACCTAGGAGGGACTGCGGTTTGATCCCCCAGCGTCCAATATGGTCCCCCAAGCCAAGAGCGATTTCTGAGCGCATAGCCAGGAGTTATCCCTGAGTTACCAGGTGTGGCCCAAAAACCAAAAAAGAAAAAAGAAAAAAAAAAGAAATATAACTCTTAAAGGCATAAAAATTAAGGGTTTTTTGTTTTTTGTTTTTTTTTTTTTTGGATCACACCCAGCAGTGCTCAGGGGTCACTCAGAAATCGCTCCTGGCAGGCTCAGGGGACCATATGGGATGCCAGGATTCAAACCACCGTCCTTCTGCATGAAAGGCAAATACCTTACCTCCATGCTATCTCTCTGGCCCCAAAAATTAAGGTTTTAAGTGTGAATACCACTTACCTGAATACAAATTTTACCTAACTTAAAAATTATATTTTGGGGTTATAAGTAGTTCAGTTAGCTGAATACATACATGCTTTGCATGCAAGTGGACCAAGTTTGATCTAGTACTACACAATCCTCAAAGTACTATTGGGATTTATCCCCTCAATCACAAAGGTAAGAGTACCCAAGTATAACCAGATATAGACCACCACCAAAAAAGCAAAAAAGATTTCTATTTATATTGTAACAATAAACAAAGATTTAGACAATCATTTAAGAACCTACCTTTAAAAGTCAAAGTAATTTTAAATTTACAATTTTAAAAATCAACTACAAGGCACACAGTATATTATCCTGTTAATCAAATGAGACAAATCAAAGATTTTTATAGAGCAACAAGGATGTTATCCAAGATGCTTTTATCCAAAAGCATTAGCTTTCCAAAATTCTAATTCCAGAAACTGCATTTCATTCAAATAGTTCATATACAATAAAAGCCAAATTTCCACTAAAAGTTTGCTAATATTAATTCATGCTATCAAAATATGTTACCAAAAATAAGAAAAACTCTAAGTTGATTAACAGCATAAGGCAAAGCTAAACCCTCTCTTAAGTAAACTTTAGAAAAATGCAGCTATAAATTTACAAAGTCCATTGTGTAGTCAACTTTGTATATATTCACACATGTGTGTACAAACATAAATATATGTATGTAGATATTTATAAAGTGCCACATTATACCAGTTTAAATATTTATACAGCAGTCCCTTGCTAGGAAAACAGAATTAAATACAATATCTTTTTCACAGATTTTTGTGACAGCTTTGAAATGAGATACAATGCAGAATTTTCGCAGCATTTGTTTTCAGAATTCTATTTCTCGACTGAATGCTTTCTTTAAATATTACAAGAGAGCCCCCTATTGACTAAAAAAGTTGGCAGTTCAGTAAAATCAGTACACTACACCAATGACATACTCAATGAACATGTAAAAGGTATTCCTGTAGCTAACATACCAGAGGTTTTAAATTAGAGAAAGGTATCAGGGTACCTAAAATGTGTGGGTTTTTTTTTAATAAAATAAATGAGAATAAAAACACAACCCAAGGGATGTATATGCCTATTAAAAGTAAAAACTTAAAAGTATTATTTCTAAGCTCTTTCTAAAAGTTATACTCTATATATACTATACTCTAATATCCATTAATTTACTTAATATGACTATCTCAGACTTCTTGGTACACATTTTTTGGTTATTTTTGTTTTGTTTTCTACCAAAACATATTAAATAAAAGTTATGGTAACTCTGAAAAATGGCTTTGGTAGTTAATAAACCCATATGACCAGATAAAGGTTTCTTTAGTAGCTTCTTTTAAGCAGTATAACAAAACTTTTGTTTAAAACTGCTAAGTAATCATCTTTGAACCCATTTCTTACCATGGACAGTGATGATCCATTCTCCTAACACAGTGGCCACAGCGACTGCAGTGATGGGAACGCTTTGGTCTCATCAAATTACATTTGTTACATAATTCCCAGAACTCCCTTTCTAAAACGAAAAATAAAATTTATTAATGAGGACAAAGGAGTATGCTGCAATTTAACAATAATTTTAAAAATAATTTACAGGCAGAGATGAAGCAATAATACAGTGGGCAGAGCACTTGCCTTGAAGTGCTGGCAGACCCAGCTTCTATCCCCAGCACCAAATATGTATGGTCCCCGAGAAGTGATCTCTGAGCAAAAGCCACAGATAAGTTCGTTGCACTGATGGCTTTGGCCCAAATATAACACATTAAAAAATACCTTATAGGAAATGTTTGAAATTTGAGCTATGTTGCTTTTTCTAAATCCAGTATAAATGTTTTTTTGTCAAAAATGAAATTCCTGGGGCCAGAGTGGTGGTACTAGAGGTAAGGCATCTATCTGCCTTGCAAGCACTAGCCAGGAGTGATTTCTGAGCGCATAGCCAGGAGTAACCCCTGAGCATCAAGGGTGTGGCCCAAAAACAAACCAACCTAAAAATTAAAAAATTATATTCCCCTTGCATATATATGTTCTAATTTTAAACTCTATTTTAGTCAAACCAAGGGATAAAATGAGCATATGACATACTGCTAGAATATTTTTTAAATTTAATAAATAAAATTGTTTGTTGCATTAAGGCAATTTACTTTAAACAGATTAATTTCTATCATTGTATTACCCAAATACACTTAAAGACGAAATAAGAACTGGAGAAAGTATAATGGGAAGGATATGATTTGCATGCATATCATACATATAGTTTCCATCTCCACCACCCCATATGGTTTCCTGAGCCAAACCTGGAATCATCACTGAATGCAGAGCGAGGAATAAAATTAATGTGGCCCATTCCCCCCCCCAAAAATTCCCTTTTTAAATAACAAAAAAGCAACAACATTGATTCACAGTTTCAGCCCTATAAGTTCCTAAGGAAAATAGAGGAGCCCCCACCATAATAAACTCAAGGACAAAGGGACGTCACAGATGGAAGAGCTCAGAAAACAATAAAGTGCCAAAGATCAAAACCTATATGTAATCCCAAATCTTTGCCATCTCTCCCCAGGCTCCAAAATTTTATTTCTTAATATCATATTATAATATTAATTCTATTTTCCAATAATAATAATTGTGTTAATATGTATCAATATTAGTTAATAATGCTTCCCAATATTCCATAATTTTCCAATATTCCTTAATAATATTTCTCAATGTTTGTATTTTAATATTAAAAATGGGCATGGTATAAGTTTGGAGAAAGACATCAGTTAGGTCTAAAGGATTATAATAGTTTCAGAATGAGATGTTTATGAGTCTTTAATGTTGGGGCCGGTGAGATGGCACTAGAGGTAAAGGTGTCTGCCTTGCAAGCGCTAGCCAAGGAAGTACCGTGGTTCGATCCCCCGGCATCCCATATGGTCCCCCCAAGCCAGGAGCAATTTCTAAGTGCTTAGCCAGGAGTAACCCCTGAGCATCAAACGGGTGTGGCCCCAAAAAAGCCAAAAAAAAAGTCTTTAATGTTAACAGCAGAGTTTTAAAAGACTTATCACCAAGGAACAATATCTTCTACCCTGTCTTGAAGAAAATATTATTCAGTACTACGGCTAAAAAAAATCAGAAATAAGAAAAGTTATTTGTCTCCATTGCAGATTAATCTAATCAAATCCACAGATACTATCTTGGTAGATGGCAGAGTCACCAGCCAAAACCAAAACTTTTACAAAATTTCAAAAAATTCAAATTACTCATGTTTGAACTGTATGCTAACTTTATTAAAAGTATAGACATAATAAATAACCGAACTCCCATATTCAAACCAAATGATTAGTATATGCAGACACTGTTATATATAAATGCTAAGTAAAACACCAGTCACTAAATATTGCTACAATATAAAAATAGTTTTAAAATAAAAGATTCTGAAAAAAATGATTATAGTAGAAAATGGAAAAGATACCCTATCTTGGTAGTAAGGAGCTTGCTTTTTATGCAGTTGACCCAAATTCAAGTAGCAGCACCAACTTGAATCCCCAAGTATTTCCAAGAGTGATCCTGGAGCACAGTGGGTGTAGCTCAAAACCCAAATGCAAAAACATAAATAATCAAAATATGGAGACTATCTTAATTCCATCATTCTTTTCAGTAATGTTTGAGAATGGTATCAATATATTAAAATCTTAAAGGTGAGAGACCTTCCAGGCAAAGCATAGGATGCTCAGGAACTGTTCTCAGCAACTCTCAGCCAACCGAGCTATTGGTTCAGTATTTGGAGCCTTGAGTGCATATGAGATCTGTAAGACACTCACCAGCAGTTCCAGATATCAATCTTATACTATCATAACCCTTTACCATTGCCCTGGTACTGGAATCAATTCTCTCTCTTCTCCTGTGTGCCTTTGTAGTTCACATCTAATTTCAGAGCCTTGTGGTCAGGAAAGGTAGCCTGTAAGATTTCTATCCTCTTGATTTTATGAAGTATGTTTTATGTGTCAGCATGTAGTCTATCCTGGAGAATGACCCATGTACACTGGAGAAGAATGTGCATCCAGTTTTTTGGGGTGGAGTGTCATATATATATATGTGTGTGTATATATATATATATATATATATATATATATATATATATATACACACACACACTAGTCCTCTTTCTTCCATTACTCTTTTCAGAGCTAGTATGTTTTTGTTGGGTTTCAGTCTGGTTGACCTACCAAGTGTTGACAGAGCCATGTTGAGGTCTCCCACAATTATTGTGTTATTGTGTTATTATTGATGTCTTCTTTCAAATTAGATAATTTGCTGGTCTCTCATTGGGTGCATATATGTTTAATAGTCTGATTTCTTTCTGTTGCACATATCCCTTGATTAGTACATAGTGTCCATCTTTGTCCCTTACAACTTTTCTGAGTATAAAGTTGGTGTCATCAGATATTTATGGCCACCCCAGCTTTTTTAAGGGTGTTGTTTGCTTGGATGATTTTCCTCCAGCCTTTGATTTTGAGTCTATGTTTGTTCTGGCTATTCAGGTGTGTTTCTTGTAGGAGCAGAAGGTTGGATTCATCTTTTTGACCCATTTTGCCACTCTGTGTCTTTTAATTGGTGAATTTAGTCCATTGGCATTGAGGGAGATGATTGTCATAGGATTTAATGTCATCTTTGTAGATAAGTTTGCTGTGTTTGTTGGTCTCTCTTGTCTTAAAGTAGACCTTTCAGTTTTTCTTTTAAGGCTGGTTTTTCATCTGTGAAATTTCTGAGCTGTTGTTTATCCATGAAGCTATGTATCCTTCCTTCAAACCTGAACGTGAGTCAGGTTGGGTGCAGTATTCTCAGTGAGGCGTTCATTTCATTCAGTCTTGTCACAATATCCCACCACTGTCTTCTGGCCTTGAGAGTTTCTTGTGGCATGTCTGCTGTAAGACTTAAGGATACTCCTTTGAATGTAATTTCCCTTTTTGATCTTGCTGCTTTCAGTATTCTATTTCTATCTGTGGGATTTGTCATTGTAACGAGGATGTCTTGGGGTGTTTTTCTTCGGGTCTCTTTTAGCTGGTATTCTTCGGGCATGCAGGATTTGATTGCATGTAGTCTTTAACTCTGGGAGTATCTCTTTGATGATGTCTTTGACAGTTGATTCTTCCTGGGTATCTTCTACCTGGGCCTCTGGGACTCCAATGATTCTTATATTGTTTCTGTTGAGTTTATCAAAGATTTCTATTTTCATCTGTTTGCATTCCTTGAGTACTTTTTCCATTGCCTGATCGTTTGTCTTAAGGTTCTTTTCCAATTTCTTCTACTGTGTTGAGTTTTTCTTCAAATCATCTTCCAGCATGCTGATTCTGTACTCAGCTGCTAATACCCTGCTGGAGAGGCCATCCACTGAGGTTTTCAGTTGTCAGATCTGTTATTTCAGTTTGGAGTTTTCTGATTTCTGTCTTTGTGTTCTGTTCAGATCGATCTATGCTTTGAGTTCTACAAACATCTTCCATATTTCTATTCTAAATTCCTTATCCGTGAGGTTAATCAGATAGTTGGAATTTTTTAGGTCATCCGAGCTATCATCTTCATTTTCTGTGCATGGTGTTTGCCTGCGAGGTTTCCCCATTGTCACGCTTGTTGTGTGATTTTTTCTGCGTGTTGTGGTGGGGTTCATTGTTTAGAAAGAGTGCGCAGCCGTGAAGCGGCCTCTAGGTAACAGTGTTTTGGGTGGTATGCTCCCTAGGCCTCTGAGGAGAGCTTCAGATATTCATGAAAGACCTCTCTCTTCTCTCTCAATTCTCTCCATCAATTCTCCCTCTATTCTCTCCCCGTTTCTTCTCTCTTCCCACTTTCTCTCTCCCCCCGCCCCTCTTGCAATGCTCTGTGTTCAGGGATCACTCATAACTGGCCTCAATGAAAAACATGCAATGCCAAAAATTGAAATAGATTTATCTGCTATACTATCTCTGGCCCAATTTTTCTTTTCTGATTATTGGGTGACACCTGTCTGCACTTGAGGGTTGAGGTACCTGGGGCAAAGGGCAATGCTCAAAATTGCATCTTCATTTCATTCTAAACATACTTGAGCCTCTTTGCTATATGACTACCCCCCAAATAAGGAATTTTTAAATAAAATATGGTTGTGAAAATATTCTGTGATTGCTATCTCAGAATTGCTATCTCTGAAAGTTTAAATAAACCCTATAACAAACGTTTTGCTCCAATATGAAATGAAAAATTATCTTTTATTATCATTTTAATTTAAAATTTCATTTTAATTAATTAGTTTCTTTGTGCTACTGGAGATTGACCCAAGTGCCTTACCCGTGCAAAGAAAGAGCTCTAACATGGAAGTTATCCCCAATGTATCTTTGATTCGGTTCAAATTGTCTTGGCATCAGATACATAAAAATTAATTTTATAAGAAACACAATAAATGCCACATGCATGTAAGTTTTCTTACCTCTTACCTAGATGTACCCACACACCAAGGTTTCAACAAACTTTGAATGTATCATCTATTATGTGTTACTTAACATATAGCGAATACGTCTCAAAAATGTGCCATTAGACAATTTCTTCCAGAGTGTGAACATCATCAAACTTAAGTTATTCTCCAAACAGCACTTCTCCATTTCTTTGGCACAGCAATTGAGTAGACTAACTTGGAAGATGAAGAAATTAGGTCGTCCATGACTCCTTATTGCTCCTGTAGTACACTTTCAGTGTGAGTATTGCTATGCTTGAAGGCCTCTGTATTCTCACAGTGCCAGATAACAAAGGGTTTTAATTTGTAGCCAGAAACACTGACTCCAGGCAAAACTGTTTCCTGCACTTAATGCCTGGAAAGCTGGCATTGACTTAGTCTCCTCAAGGAAGAAAAGTCCCTGCAAACATCCCTTGCCAGAACAGAAAGGTTCCCTCCACACTAAGGATTTGCTTTGGTAAGTAATTCTCCACAAACAGCTAGCTAGAGTTTCCAAGTATTTTCATCTGTCTTTACATTAGCACTCACAAATATACCATTCACTTTCATAATATGCAATGAATCAGAACTAAAATTCTCTAAACCAAGAGCTAGCAGTAAATTTACACTATCATCAAATACAGACTAAATCTTCAACTATCACAAAACTTTCCTGTTATTCAAAACTACAGTGCTAAGAGACATCCTTTCTGATCCAAAGCCCATGTCACTGAAAGTTTTTCTACATCTCTACAGACCCACCTCAAATTGTCTTTTTGCTTCCAGTGAAATAAAACCTTTTAAAGGGATCTGTCATTTTGTCCTTTATTTCTTCAACATTACAACTGTGGTGGAAAGAAATATTCCTGGCTAGCAAGAAAAATAACCCCTGATTTTCCATCTCCTACAAAATGTGATGACCTTTGATTTCATCTCCGGGTCACTCTCACTTGTATCATTAGAAAATCTTGTAGGCTTAGAAGCATTAATGAACCAGATAACCCAAAATTAAACTCCAAAGACAAGAGACAATGACGATATCAAGAGGCACAGTGAATGGGAAATGAATAGAGCTGCTATAAAAAACACTGGCTGTCTGACACCCACAACATCCTCTAGGCAACACTACTCTGGAGATCATGGTCACATATATGGCCCATGCTGACTGACTCAAAAACACTGTCATCCAGCACAAATCTGCATTGCAAAGGATAAGACAGAGAATAACTCTCCTGAGTAAAGCATTTCATTAATAGACAACATAAAATCCCACATTACGTTCTTAAACAGGGGTCTCAAACTCAGTTTACCTGGGGGCCGCAGAAGGCAAAGTCAGGGTGAGGCAGGGCCCAATAAGAGATTTTGCTTACCAAATATTCACAATAAAAAATCGCATTAGTAAGAAAAAAATCGCAAAAAATTGCATTAAACATTTGCATACCCCGAATGGAACTGCTCTGGGTATGCGAATGTTTAATGCTATTTTTTTCTTACTAATGGGATTTTTATTGCGATTATTTGAAGGCCGGCCGCGGGCCACAAAATGTTGTATGGAGGGCCGCAAACAGCCCGCAGGCCGCGAGTTTGAGACCCCTGTTCTTAAACCAAAGACTTACAATATAAATATGATCTATTCATGCTAAGCAATTTTAGAGAAATCAACATATTTCCTAGAGAACCAATTACTTATTTCAGGCCTAAAATGTTTCATCCTTAGAAAAGACAAATCTTTAGCTAACATCAGAGAAAGGCTGTATTTTTGTCATCTGTACCATTGGCTGGTACAGGCAAATTCAGTCCACCACCTTTATTTTCATATGATCTGTGAGTTAAGAATGGTTTTTATATTTCATATGACTCGGGAATAAACAGTAAAAATAAACTTTATCATTACGGTCATAATTTTATTTAAGGCATATGAAATCATGGCATGTAAATTTTAGTGTTCATAAAATTTTGTTTGAAGGTAAATTACAGCCATCTACTTAAAACTATTATTTATGACTACTATTATCTTACAAAGGAAAAGTCAAAGGAGTTCTTTTGGCTTTTTGTTTTGTTTTGGGGACACACTCAGTAAGCTCAGGGCTTACTCCTGGCTCTGCTCTCAAAAATTACTCCTGATAGTGCTTGGGAAACCAGATGGCACACTGATTATAGAACTTATGCCAGCTATGTGCAAGGCAAGTACCCTATCCACTATACATCTTCAACTCCAACCAAGTTAAGGAGTTTTAATACAGATGAACAACTGAAAATAAGGTTCACAAGGCTGAAAATATTTACCATCTGACCACTTTATAATCAAGAAGAATTTGCTGATTAATTATTGTCTGAGCCATAAATTAATCAGCAAGATGATGATATTCAGCAAGAGGCCTTGGCAACCTTCATCATTAAATGATGTGAGTCATTCCTTTGGTTGAATGCAAGATATACAAATTTATATATACAAATATCTAAAACAAGAAATAATTATAAAAACACACAATTCACAGACACACACTAGGTTAATATATACAAATACAAACAAGCCTATGTCTTTAGGGATGAAATGAAAACTATGGTAAATACCTAGAAATTTAAAGTATTTGTGTAGCAAAAAATTAACTACTCTCTTTAACTTATTCTATATGACTCCAAACTATGTATTAGTCTTTTCCCTTTCCATCTCAGGATTTACTCATGCATAAATACAATCTTGGAGACTGATACATTCTCCAACATAGGAATTACTAGACTTTACATGACCCATCTACCAATATAAAATAAGTGTTGGTGGGACAGAAAGTTCAAAGGAATTATAGATGCTATAAAAATAGAAGCTATAAAAAAATAGAGCAGTTTTTATAAAGGAAGAACCAAAACATAAAAAATACTAACCAAAAATAACTGAAATTATCCATACCATAAGTAAATAGCACTATTTGGGTTTTTTATATCATTTTTTTGAGTTTTGGAGTCACACTGAGTGGTACACTGAGTCTACTCCTACTTTGAATTCAGGAGTAAATTCAGGTTGTGCTCAAGGGTTGAAATATAGTGTCTGGGATCAAGCTCATGTGGATGCAAAACTGGATCTGTATTCAGAAGTGACCCCTGGTGGTAGTGTCTACTCTAGGAGAACATTTGTGGTGCCAGCAATGAAACATGGGTCAATAACAGTAGACAGTATCTTCACTGTCTGGCCCCAATCTCCGGAGTCGATTCTAATGGGCTATGGCTTCTAAAGAAACTTATAATATGTTTTAATTTCTTTTAAACTTAATGCTTTGAAATTTTCAATTAATTGCTATATTTTTTAGTCACAGGTTTTCTCTTTAAAGTGGAAATTCTGTTTCTAAAAAAAAAAGTTAAAAGCAAAGACCACCAGTCCTCCTATATAATTTTGTTATAGAGTGACCAATTTGTTTGATAAGACATGATGTTTTTTCTCATTAAATATTTCATAACTGGTCCCTCACTTATTTTCTGGCATATAGAATCAATTGAACATTCAGCAACCAAAAGCTGAGAAGATATCAGAACTACATCCTAGGGTTTCAAAAAATCTTCTTCTTTGATTTTCTGGGACAGTCAATATTAGAATTAAAGCATATAGTATGTTTTCAAATTTTAAAAGCCCTTTCTTTAGGTTAGTTGTAAATAAAAATTCTATATATGCATATATGCACTTGTGCATATGCATTTGCACACAATACCTGCTAAAGGACAGTGATACTACTTCTGTCTGCAAAAAACAACTCAACAGTCAACAAAAATTTCACAAATTTCTATAGCTATGTAGACATCGTATCTTATTAAATGGTAGCACTTAAATATCCAGAATTACAAGGCAGGTAAAGTCTTACATAATTGTCTCAAAGACAATAATCAAACAATAATCAGGCCTCAAAAAGAATAATCTGGAAAGTTCTATAAGAATCTTGTCACTTAATCAACTTTCAGAAGGAATTACTACATTGACTATCTGGTGTTTGGAAGGGGGAAACTTTTTGTTTGTTCATTTAAAGAAGGTAGATTTGCAACAAGGTGCTGAATTATATATGTAAGTATATATACATATATATACATATACTTATTTATGTACTATTTTGGAAAAGGGCAAAAGGCCAAATAAGTTTCAAATCCACTGACATCATAAACATATAAATTCCTTCACTAGAAGAAAGTACATAGTACATAGAGTTCTGCAAGCTTATACAGCAAATAATCAAAATGAAATTTGGGAAAGGAGGAAAACTATATCTAGCAGTAATAAAGCAAACACAACATTTTTGGTTTTGTGGTATGAATAGTTATAAGATCATCAAAAATTACATTCAATTGACACTAAAGACATCCAAATTGTTAGCACCTGGAGAATAGAGGCAATCATAGCCATAATGCTTTATTTATTCCAAACTCTTTATAAAATCATAAGTAAGGTGGTAACATCAAGAAAATTCCTTTTTCAAATACAAAAGCAATTTCTCAGGTCAGGGATATAACTTAGTGGCAGAGCGCCTATTTCACATATGTAAAGCCCTGGGTTTGGCCCTGGCTCTGGCACCACATCAAAATAAAATATTCAGAAACTCAGATAACCATACAAGAAATAACTACAACTACCTAATAACTACTAAGTGATAGGCACTGTTCTGCTGTATCCAATGAAATAGCAGAGAGCAAATGAATAAAATAAAATAAAACCCTAATAATGCATGTCATAGATCTAAGGTGGATGGTGGGGGAGAGAAATAAGAAAACCCAAAAGAAGAAAGCCAGAGAGTGACTGATGTGAGAAGTCAAAATTCTGTAAATAAATCATTTCAAATACTTTAAAATAGCATTAGTTTATATATGTATAAAAAGGACAGACACAGGGGCCGGAGAGATAGCATGGAGGTAAGGCATTTGCCTTGCATGCAGAAGGTCGGTAATCCCGGCATCCCATATGGTTCCCTGAGGCTGCCAGGAGCGATTTCTGAGCATAGAGCCAGGAGTAATCCCTGAGCGCTGCTGGGTGTGACCCAAAAACCAAAAAAAAAAAAAAAAAAAAAGGACAAACACATACCATATTACCATATCATACAGATCTATCAAGGTAACAAGTATGACATAGTAAAAGTGATCAATCTGAAGATTCCATACCTCCATGTGGGATCTTAGGGTTCTCGGGGAGTCTTCCTGGATCAGTTATTGAGGACCTCACTAAGGCAACCAGACAAAATACGGAAATGCCATAGAATACTATAGAAATAAATAAAATAAAGTAGTTATCAACCCATTCAAACACAAAGTCAATAAACATAAAGTTTAAACTATATATTTTAATATATCAGGATAATTTTCAAAAGCACAAGATTAAATAATTTTTACAAGTCAAATAACACCACCAAGAGGACTAAATTAAATGATTCATTTTAAATACTGTTTTTGCATTACACTAACTGTTGAACTAAATATAGATAAGGTTCATTTCATTTGGTTGGTTTTTGGGTGCCTGGGAGGCTATCTTCAAAATTAACTGAGTTAAATATTTAATTGCTCCTTTTTATGAACTTGAAAATAAAAATCTAGGGCCTGGAGAGATAGCACAGCAGCGTTTGCCTTGCAAGCAGCCGATCCAGGACCAAAGGTGGTTGGTTCGAATCCCGGTGTCCCATATGGTCTCCCATGCCTGCCGGGAGCTATTTCTGAGCAGCCAGCCAGGAGTAACCCCTGAGCACCGCCAGGTGTGGCCCAAAAACCAAAAAAAAAAAAAAAAAAAAAAAAAGAAAATAAAAATCTATAAACTTTTGAGCATTAGAAGTAATACCAGAACCAGGAGATAGTAGCCATTAGGACACATGCCATGTGTGCCTACCAAGGTTTGACCCCAGTACCACGTGACTTATAAGCTTTACTTGGTATATTCCTGGAGCTCTCAAGCACACTGCCAGCTAGATGTCCTGGAGCCCCAGTGGGCAGGCCTGATGGTACCCAAAATCTAAGGCCATAAGCAGCACTACATCCCTGAGCCCTGGTATGGAATCACCAGGCTAGCTGGCCAAGAATCACCAGTAGTTCCCAGAACCCTGACATGTAAAAAAAATAATTTAAAAAAATAAAAGAAATAATTAGAAAATTAATAGTGAAGTATAACAGATTCTGTTATGATAAATCTAACTTCTGGTGGTCTAAGCAGGTCTTTGAGTCACATCTTATGGAGTTCAAGGGCTGTTCCTAGCTCTGTGCACAGGCATGACCTCTAGCAGTTATCAGGAAACCATATGTAGATCAGGGATTTGTTTGTTTGTTTGTTTGTTTTGTTTTTTTGTTTTTTGGGTCACACCTGACAGCGCTCAGGGGTTACTCCTGGCTCTAAACTCAGAAATCGCCCCTATCAGGCACGGGGGACAATATCAGATGCCAGAATTTGAACCACCATCCTTCTGCATGGAAGGCAAAATGCCTCACCTCCATGCTATCTCGCTGGCCCTTGGGTATTTGAACCTGAGTCCGCAGAATGTAATCCAAGTATCATAACATCATAGTATCTCTCTGGAACCAAAGTCTACCTCTTATTTAATGCATTAAAATACAGGTATTTTGGCCCAGGAATATGGCTCAAATGGATAGAGTAGAACAAATGCTTAGCATGCTCAAGGCTTTGAGTTTGATCTTAAGTATCATATAATCGGTCCACTCCTCAGCAATGCCAGGATTTCTTCCTTAACAATAGGGCTCAGTCACTCAACTGCAAATTTTTGGGCAAGTGCAGGGACTGGCCACTGGGCCCAGTGAACCACAAGAGGTGGCCATTACAAAACAGAAATGAGAGAGTGAGAGGGAAAGGCATGGAAGAAGGCACTATCTATGAAATAGAAAAGTTGGTATAAGTACTAATTCTGGATTAATTTCATAATATGAGTAAGTATTATCATTTGTGCAGAGATTATATTTCCTACAGCTTTTGTCAGTTCAAAATGCCATTCTATACATGAAAACTGTAAAAGTTATGTATATTTGCAATATATCATGTTAGCCTTATTCTTTTAGCCATAAACAGTACACTACCAATAAACTATATTAGAAAATATTCATGTCAAAATTTAAAGTATTATTATAAACATCTTATTCTCTAGATTTTATATGGTGAAATTCATGCCTCAATAATATATACCATCTCCATTTTTAAAAATCCTTCCAAAATAAAGGATGCAGCCCAACTGGTAGAGATATATTCTGGCATATCTAAGGCTCTGTTTGTAATTTGGGGCATTATGTGGTCCCAAGTGTCACTATTGGTTCCCACAACAATAAAAAACAATCATAATTTAATAAACAGCAAATTAACAACACTGATGATATTAATAGCAAAAATACCATAGTGGCACAATATTCTAATACATTCACAATGAGAAAAATAATAATATAAAGAAATAAATATTAATAAACTTACTTATTATTAATATGCCTGGAATATGTCCTTCTTCATAATGAGGAAAGAGGACAATTTTGGGGATTATAATAATATTGTATAACCAGACAAAGACAATCAAACCCATGCAGCACCAACCATGTGGGTCAATCACAAAGTGAATCCGGAGACCCATTCTCCAGGGCTATATCTGCGTGACAAGAAAAGACAGTCCTAAAAGGGAGGGGTGGGGTGGGTGGAGAAAATCAGAGAAAAAAAATCAGATGAGTAAAATAAAACAACATTGCTGGTAACTATAAAACAATACTGAGTATTCTTTGTAGGGAGGTTGTTTTTTTTAATATTTTTGAAAAATTAAATACTTAAGAACACAAAAATAATCAGAATATTCTGATTTCACTGTAAATTTTATACAATTTTATATCAATTTTCATTGTGAACTACTATCAAGTTCCCTCCTGAAATTAAATGCAAGATTATCCTTAACCTAACAATTTCGGGGCTGGAGAGATAGCATGGAGGTAAGGCATTTGCCTTTCATGCAGGAGGTCATCGGTTCGAATCCCAGCGCCCCATATGGTCCCCTGTGCCTGCCAGGAGCAATTTCTGAGCCTGGAGCCAGAAATAACCCCTGAGCACTGCCGGGTGTGACCCAAAAAACCACAAAAAAAAAAAAAAAACCTAACAATTTCATGTGTGAATCAGAGAAAAATGAGTACATATCTTCAAAAAAGATACAATATTTCAGTACTTTTACTTATAAGACTAAGTAAACCAGTTTGGTGGGAGTAGATTTTTTTACTTTGACTTGATTTATAGATAAAAAGTCTATGAAATTTCACTGAGCATTGAAAATTTCTGAAACTGGGACAGAGAGATATAGTTCAACCCTTGCACATGAGCTACATGCAGACGGCCCTGTTCAGGCTCACACTCTAAACTACATATGCCAGAAGTGAACTCCAAGAGAGTAGTAGAAAAGCTACCTCCAAAATTTTTTGAAAAACATTTAGTTTGGTTTTAAGCCACACAATTTTTTTTCTTTATTTTGAAAACAGAAGTAATTACACATTTCCCAAAACTTAGAACATGTGGAATGAAGCTCAATTAATATTTTTATTCAATTTAAGACTGCTCTTGAAATAAGGCTTTTTTTCTGATGAATGTTAACAAAATATTAATCAAACTTACAAAAGAGACACAATAAGTTAGAATATTATTGCACTTATACCAAAAATGTTACTTTATATATACATATAGTTTATTTATATATCAATTGTAAATCTTAAACAATATATAAGATCTAGGGACATCTGTCTCTTACATAAAATACAATGGAATAACACAATAAGAAACTAGCCTAATGTTTCTCAAACCTGTAAGCAAGCCAGAATCAGAGAAGCTTAATAAAAGTACTGTCCGTAGGCCAATTCCAGATCTACTGAACCATAATTATTTATGGAGTAAAACAAAAAAAAAAAACCAATAAAATGTTTTAAAATGCTCCCCAGGTGTCTCTGATTCAGCTGACTGATATCTAGCAAGCACTGATCCATAGAGCTTACAGAAATGCTTCAGTGTTAGAGCAATGAGTTGAACTCAATTCAACAAATATTCATTGAAACTCCATTCCACTATAATACCAGCTACATGCAAGACATTGTAAAAACAACAGTGAATAAGACAAGATCTTTGCCTAAAGGACTAACAGTCTTATGGGAAAAGAATAATAAAAAAATTTAATATGATAAGTTCCACAGTTGTAGATAAGATGAAAATAAAAGCCACTTTAAGTGTGAATATATATAAAATAAAAAAGATGAGGACTATTTAAATTGAGGTAAGACTTATTGTAGAGGTGAAACCTGAATTCAGTCTTAAGTAAAAGTTTTCCTGGCAAAGAAAAGTGACAGTGATACCGGAAACAAAGGAAGAGGAAGCGGTATACAAGACTTAAAATTGTGAGAGATAGTAAAAACTGCTGACATAAATTATGAGTGATGAGAAATGTGGTATTGTATGATAAAAGGCACAAAGATGTCATGTTAAAATGCGAAGATTTCGTTCATTATTAAGCAGTAGAAATTAATTAAAGCTGGGCATTAACAAAACAAGATTTAAACTTTGAACAAGTTATTATTCTGAGATGTGGGGGATAAAATTAAAGGCGATCTTATTAAGTGAAAACCAAATGTAAAATTTATTTTGGAGATCAATTGAAGAAATGGGAACAAAATAGCAAGCTTGACTGAGTGATTTCATATTTATCTTATATACCACACTTCACGATCATTTGAAGAGTCTCATGGCGCCAATCCTTACATCAGAGGCTTCCAAAACCTTCTGGCCTATTACCACCTCTTTTTCTAAAAAGAAATATTACTCAGCAACCCCTGAAAACCTACCCTTTTGTAAGTAAATAAATAGGTAACCCCACTCCCAACATCAATGCATTGTGATCTTTCAGCATCTCTGGAAGAGGATATTCCCCATTTTGGGAAAAAAAATAAATTACAGGTCTTGATAAAGTACTTTAAAGCTAAAATACTATCAGAACAAGGGGCATAAAGCTAATAATTACTAAATTTTAAAGAACCATTCCTATCATACATGGAAGGTGCAAATAGTAGAGCAATAAAGAAAAAAGAAAAAAAGCAAAAAGCAAATACTCAAATGAAATACCACGGAATGGTCTAAATAAGATAGCCGTCAAAATGTATAGTTTTATATATAAAAAATGTAATAGGGATAAGGCCTATGCCACATTAATTATCAAACTCAATTAAATTATTTTTAATTAAAAATCACTTAGAAAAATCACAGAAGATATAACATACAATAAAACTTGCTTTAAATAATAATTTCATAAAACCCAAAATACAAAAGATAAACTACTTACTTACCTAAAGAGAGAAACACTTAAAAGACTTATTTTTACAGTCTTGACATTAGTGTTAAAAGAAATGATGGCTCAATCTCTCAATACATTCAATATTATTAACTTCATGTATCTTTTTTCCTTCAACATTTCACTCTACTCAAGACTCAAAAATGTGAATGCCAGTAATTATATTAATTTTACTAATTATTTAATTTTCCATTAATTTCATTAGTTATTTCTGAATGTACTGCTATTAGAAATAGAAAAATGAATAGCAAAACAAGTAAAGCAATTCTAGCAACTCTCCATCCATTTTTGAACAGCATTTTTATTCTTCTTTATGTAAAATAATAGTTTTCAGATTACTAGAAGATTCTTTACAACAAAAATAATGGCCTATATTGTTTAAAATGTGTGTTTTCCTGAATATAAATAAATATATACAGACTACAAAGTTGAAAAGAACATCCACTTCAAAGAAAAGAAGAAAGGATAGAAAAATAATAATCAAAGAAAATATTGGAAATTTAAAAAAATACCTGATTAGTGACAATTAGTGACACATAATCCTTACAACTGAATTGTAGAGAAGAAAATGGTAGTCTCCCAAGAGTTCCACATCAGATTACAACCAGAAACACATAACTCGTAGTCTTAGGATCGCTGTACTCTGTAATATCTACCAGGCGTGGCTATGGCTGAACAGAAACTATTACACATCCTGAGCAACAACTGAACTGAACACAAGGCTGCTACCTGGTCTTAAGGGTAACATTTGTAAAATACTTTCATTAGCTGGAGAATCCAACATGTTAATATGCATATTAAATGGTGAACTCACAGCTCAGACTTTGATTTAACTAGTGGACAAACTAGTTTCTCAACATTTTTTCAGATTGCTATCGAGTAACTATACTTGAGTGCTGTGACTAACTTCATTAATGGTGCAAATTACTACATCACAAGCTTTTTTTGAAAAGAAATTATAATTCAACTCCAATAAACGAGACTACCTGCATATTTACAATGTTTCAAAGTATTTAGGCAGGAGGTTTCCCTTCCTTTCTTACCTCTTCAGAAAACCAAATTTCATTTTTTATTTTCCGCAGGAAGAATACATGATATACTATAAACAGAAAACTGTTATGTAGGAGAAAACTAACATCAAAATGTACATTCTGAAAATTCTAGAAATTGGTCAAAGTAATTTAAAAGTAATATAGCAAACATATATCTCTAAAACTAGTTGTATATGACACTCCATCTCAGCCAATGTGATATTATTACTGGTCATAAAATAATATTCCCTTTCCCTTTCTTTATATCCGAAATGACTCTACTGATCTGCTTATTCAGTTTAAAGTCAACACTTCCTTCATTATTCACATACCATATATCAGATAAAGGACTGACTAATATCCCAGGTTCATAAAGCATTCTCAAAACTCAACAACAATGATAAAAATCAATAACTATCAAAAATAAGAGAAGAGATGAAAAGACATTTTACCCAAGGAGGACAGATGGGTGGAATATGAAAAAGCATTCACCATCACTTATTATGAAAGAAATATAAATCAAAACAATGAGATATCATCTCACACAGTGAGGATGGCATATATCAAAACAACTGTAAACAACCAGTGTTGTCAGGAATGTGGGTAAAAAAGAGCCCTTATTCAATGTTGGGAAAGTCATCTAGTTTGGTTTCTATAGAAAGCAATATGAAAACATCTTTAAAAACTAAAAATAGAGCTTCCATATGACCTGGTAATCCCATTTCTTGGTATATATCCCAAGAATGCGAACACATTAACTCACAAAATCTCTTACATCCACTGCAGCACTTGGCATAATAGCCAGGATATGAAAATAACCTAATTGTCCAAAAACTGACAAATACATAAAGAAGCTGTGGCAAATATACACAAAAAAATATTAGGTAGCAATAAGAGATGAAATCATGCAGTTCACCTGCAACATGATGGAACTGTAAGATTATCATATTTAAAAAAACTAAGCTAGAGGAGCAAGGACAAATAACAGATGATTATACCCATCTGTGGTATATAGGGAAACAAAACAAAAGAATAGAAAGTAATGAATTAAACAAGTTTTTGGTCCATAATTACAAAACAGATTATCATGAAGTGGGGAGAGGATGGAATGAAGGGAATGGGAACATAGGTGTATGTATATCTTTTTTTTTCTTTGATATTTTATAATTTTAATACAATTTTTAATTGAATCACATGAGATAGTAACCAATTTGTTTAGGATTGAGTTTCAATTATGCAATGTACACCACCCTTCCTTCACTAGTGCACATTTACTGCCACCAATATCCCCAGTTTTCCTCTCATACCCCCTGCCCTCTCCCCTGCCTGCCTCTGTGGCAGACATTCCTCCCCACCTTCCCTCTTCCTCCTCTTTGTTTCCTTCATACACTGTGGTTTTTAATTGTCACTGAAGAGATATCAGGTATATCACATTGTCTCCTGTTAGCACACCATTCTTGTACAGAGTGATCAGTACATTTCATATGACATTTCATTGTCATTGTGGTCTCTCTTCTGCCCGACCTGCACCCCGGCTCTTTGTGACAAGCTTCAGACCATAGACTGTTACTCCAGTTCCTCTTCTCTATTGTTTTTTGATATTAATACCACGCTAATTTTTATCTTCCACAAATGAGTGCGAACATTCTATGTCTATCCCTCTCCCTCTGACTCATGTGGAGGTGTACTAAAAGTAACATAAAGACAGTGGTAGAGGTCACTTTGGCACAGTAAATATACATCAAAGACCATAAAGGTTAAGACTACTATAAGCTTAACTACAATTTTTTAAAGGTCAATATCAAAGAAAGTCAAAAGATTGTCTATACATAATAGATAAGGAGCATGTAAAGGAAATACAGGCAATTCACATATTAAAAAAAAGAATCTGGGGCCGGAGAGATAGCATGGAGGTAAGGCGTTTGCCTCTCATGCAGGAGGTCATCGGTTCGAATCCCGGCGTCCCATATATGGTCCTCCCGTGCCTGCCAGGAGCAATTTCTGAGCCTGGAGCCAGGAATAACCCCTGAGCACTGCCGGGTGTGACCCAAAAACCACAAAAAAAAAAAAAAAAAAAAAAAAAAAAGAATCTAATGGCTTTCCATTTTTTATTGAGAATGTGAAATAATCACGTACATTCTTTATGCTCTGTATGGTGAATATTTTAGAAAGCTACATGATACCCTATGTTGATGAGATATAGAGAAAAGAACGCTTTATTACTTCACTGAGGTATATGTAAACTGACAGTAAATGCAAAACATCTTGACCCAAGGTTTATTTCTAGTAATAGATACAAAAGGATTCATAAGTGAACAGGTATGGTCTACAGAATACTTCTCACAAAAAAAAAACACACCTAATTATTTATATAAAAGGAGTGGAATGAGCAATAAGCTTCAATATATCTATAATATGGACTGTTTCCACACTACTACAATTTAAAAAAAAAAAAGGGTGGGGAGAATGGAGGCAGAGCGATTGCACAGCAGTAGGGCATTTGCCTTGCATGCGACTGCCCAGGACGAACCTAGGTTCGGTCCCCAATGTCCCATATGATCCCCCTAGCCAGCAGTGATTTCTGGGCATAGAGCCAGGAGTGAACCCTGTGCATCACTGGGTGTGGCCCAAAAACCAAAAAGAAAAAAAAAGAAAAGAAAAAAAGTATATCCAATCTACATGGCTACCATAACACACAAGGTGGGTGAATAAATCAAGCTAGAAAAGATTTATATGGGAAGGATGGAGGAAATGTATCAGTGGTCTCCTGTTGGTAAGAGAAAAGATATATAGACCAGAAAAGGGTATAAAGAACTTCACTATGATGCCGATAAAAAAATCTCAACCTTGACATGACTTTGAGATTGCCAGGTGAATAAAATTGTTAAAGCTCAACAAACATATATTAAGACTGGTGAATTCCATGACGTGTAAATATATGTTTAAAAGAAAACAGTAAATGAATATTGAACTCTACTTAATGATATGTATTCTGAATTTTATAGAGATGAGAAGGAAGTGTACTGATGTCTGCAACGTATACTTTGAAATGAATCTAAAAATATCAATAAAGTGAGTTGATGGACAGAGAGATGGATGATTATATGATATTTAAATATTAGCTGTAGAATCTAGGTGATGAGCAATTGTGTTACACTGAAATTTTTTACTCCAGTTTGAAATATTTCACAATTAAATGTGGAAAGAAAAAGGAAATCAGAGAAAGTCTGCATAACATGTTTCTGTCTCATTTAGAAGAAAGTACCTATGGGGGCAGGATGGATAGCACAGAGGTAAATTTGCCTTGCATAGATGGACCAACCCAGGTTCCAGCTCCAGCATCCTATCTAGACCCCTGAGCTTGCCAGGAGTAACTTCTGAGTGCAGAGCCAGGAGTAGCCCGTGAGCACTGCTGGGTGTGCCCCCAAAAACACAAAAAGAAAAAAAGAAGAAAGTACCTATGGACCAGTAATTTCTGTATATATTTCTACAGTAATAAAGGAAGAAAATACATCAAACTCCTGACACTGGCCATTAATAGAAAGAAATAGGAATGAATAAACAGGGCTTTTATATTATAGGTAAATTTTCGTGTGTTCTTACAAGTTTATTAATTTAGATTAAGTATTCTAAAAAATTTAACAGCTAAGATATATGCTCAGTGATCAAAATAAAGTCACAAGGTATTTTATTGGGGCCGGAGAGATAGCATGGAGGTAAGGCATTTGCCTTTCATGCAAAAGGTCATTGGCTCGAATCCCGGCATCCCATATGCTCCCCCAAGCCTGCCAGGAGCGATTTCTGAGTGTGGAGCCAGGAATAACCCCTGAGTGCTGCTGGGTGTGACTCAAAACAACAGAAAAAAAAGTATTTTATTCTGGTTTATCTATCACTGTTATAAACTTTAAATTTGTTTAAAATAAGTATTTTTAAATATGCAGCAAAGAAGTATCAGTTGTAAGATATTTAAATTCTATAATTCAGAAAAAAATGTTTCTGAAATTCATAACATAATTTTTCTCTGAAAATGTTCACATTTTATTATGAGCAATTTCAAGTAAGCATGAAGCAACTATAATGATTAAATGCATCTAAATGTAATATTCCAAGAATCTAAGGCATATAATTTAGAAATATATTCCCATATAAAATTAAACATACACTTACCACTTGAAAGTTCACTGAGATGTGTTGCAATCTTTCTGGTACTTGCATTTAAAGGTCTGACTTTGATTCATTCTTTTTTTTATTACTTCCCAAAAATATATATATTTCCTTAATAAAAGTTCTTCATGAGATCTATTAATAAATAAAAGAGTATCTCATACTCATACCATTGTAAATAATTACTTTAGCTCTAATGAATTTAAAACATTAAAATGGGTTTATAGAGATAATATAGCAGGAAAGGTGCTTGCCTTGCATATGGTCCATAAGGTTTCATTCCCAGCAATATATATGGCCCCTTGACCACCATCAGGGTAACCCCTAAGCACAGAATAAGGAGAAAGTCCTGAGCTCTGCCAAGGTTGGCCCAAAAACAAAAACAGTAAAAATAAGTTTAAAATATACTTAGACCCCAAAATTAAATAAACAAAGGATCTTTCATAATGATAAAATAACTTAAGGAACTAAGTATCCTAAATGTAAAATGTCAATCAGAATTTTTTTTAATTCATGCAGTGATCCTCAAACTATGGCCTGCAGGCCACATATTGTATTTGTATCTGTTTTGTTTCTTCATTGCAAAATAAGATATATGCAGTGTGCATAAGAATTCGTTCATACGTTTTGTTTTTACTATAGTCAGACCTTCCAATGGTCTGAGGGACAGTGAACTGGCCCCCTGTTTAAAAAGTTTGAGGACCCCTAGGATGGCCCAATTCCACCAGATACTATGCTTTTTTGTTGTTTGTTGTTTGTTTTGTTTAGGGCCCATTCCTGGCAATACTCAGGAATCAGTCCGGGTGGCATAAAGGAACTATAAGAGAAGCCGAGGACCAAACCCAGGTTGACTCCATGCAAGGCAAGCAGCTTATACACTGTACTATCTATGTCTCTGGCATCTGATTCTCTGCTTTCATAGCCTACCATTTCTCCAAAACATGCATTTGGTTGCCATTATACATGAACATTCTCTCTTAAAACCACCAGTTCTCATAAGCTGTTCAAATTAAATTTGAATTAAACATTTACATTTGTGATTCATCAAACTCCCTTGACCATACTTATGAAATGACAATATATTTTGATATCACTAAATGCAATATAATATTTATTAAGGCATGAAGCTCTACAACTATTTCATAACAATTAAGAACTTAAAGAAGAAACAATTTTTAAAAAAGAATATTTTACTTTAAAATGTCTCAAGAAAGAGGTTATCCTTTTATAATAAAAAATGAAGGTAATCAACCCAAAAATTTCCTACAATTTAATCATAAAAGCAATAAGATAAAAATCCAAGAAGATAGCACAAATGACTAGAAAACATGCTGTACATGTGGGAGCCCTAGATTCAATCTCCATAATCTGATAATCTCCCAACCACATCAGATGGGCCCCCAAATAACAACATTTTCAATATGGTAAAGAATTAAAGTATATATTTTCAGCATTTTAACATTTCCAATATGTCATTCACTTTATTCACATCTATCAACTATATACTATATTGTGGCACTGAACAGCAGAACAAAATATAGGCTTATTTATGCAGACAAACAATAAACAGACAAATACCAGATAAAATAAAAGAAAAGGTGGCATGGATGCAAGAATGTATCTTGTTTTGTCAAAGTGCCATTAATGAAACTTTTTAAGTAATGGTAAAACTTATGTGTATTAATTATCATTGCAAAATGTATTCATCACAGAAAAATGTCAACAGGAAAAGTCTTCTGGGAGAATAAAGTTGGAGTTAGTAAGATAATGTAATAGCATTTCTGAACAAGGAAACAGACTAAGACAAGATACAAAAGCAGGCAGAGAAAGCAATAATGGAAGAAACAGTCAGGAACAGTATTAATGCATATGGAAGAATAAGGTGAGAAGTGCCTACCCTTTTCACCACAATCAACTTTTAGAAATTTCAGAATGTTACCAACACAAATATTTCAAGACCATATAAAACTGGAAAAATTAATGCAATATTTATCCTTACTATATGTGTTGCTCTCTGATAGCTATTCAACTTGTATTGTAATATAACTATATCATGCTGATCACAGCCTCTTAACTGATAACATGAACAAGCAACATGATTATCAGAATGAGAAATATTGCTAAGCTATGCCATTCAGTCTTAACGTCACCTCATATGCAGTGTGGAAACCGTTCAAGTATTTTAAGCAGAAGAATGATATGTTCAAATCTACATTCAATGAAGAACAGCAACACTCCAAAGAACAGTCTTGGCAGTATAATGCTGAGACTGACTACACAACGAACGTAATGAATGAAATGAATATAGCTTACTGAAAAGGCAACATAGGAGGGAACAAGATAAGCATAAGTATGCCAAAAGTGACATTCCAAGGAGTGGGATGGGAATGACACTTGAGGAACACTTAATACAGGAGACGTGCTAGAAAAGTGAAGATTAATAACGGAATGAGTAACTTTATGATAATTTTCAGTAGGAAGTAAAGAGCAGATCCCAGGATGATTTCCAGTTTATGGCTTAGGAGCTAGATGTAGTGGTTTTCTCCAAGACTGGAATAAAAGGAAGACTCTATTTGCTGAGCATATTTCTTACCATAGCAACATAAACTATTACATAATGAGTATGTGAAAAATGCTTTAAAATCATAATCACTGTATTTCCATTCTCTTTTAGGATTATTTTAGACATCTATTTCCTAGCAGGGTCAAATTTTTTCTATGGTCTGTAATTGTAATACAGTCAGTTATAATTTGCTTCTACTAATTTTCTAATCATACTTAAAGTATTTTATCTGGCTGCACCTTTACATCTTGATACCAAACACGGAACGATCAAACAAAAAGGGTATCTATTCCAGTAGCAAATTGATGAATTCACCTTCAAGAAAAATAACTGAAGCATAATTAAATATACATAAATAAGTTTTTAAAATATGGCCAAGTGATATTGCTGAAAGCCTAACTTTACAATGACTTCTTAATGTTTCATCAAGACAATAATCTCTGTCAGTAACATTATTAGGCAATAGCCTAGGTCATCCGGTTATCCATGAGTCAAACTCCCATCAGTTGTTGGCTTAAATTCAAGGGGGGAAAAATCCTACTTTATTCATTGATGTTAAAGCTACAATACAACCACAGAATCCAAATGGCAATAGAAAAATTGGGATTAAAAGTAAGATAGACTAAGGCCAGAAATACAATAAAAATGTTAAAACTGCATACAATTGTCCTGGGTTCAATCCCAGCAACACATATAGTTCCCCTGAGCAACATCAGGAGGAATCCTTGAGCACTGATCCAAAAGAAATCCCTGGTACTACCAGGTATGGCCCAAAAAATAAAATAATAATAAAATAAAAGTAGAGTATATAGAAGGCAAAAGATAGATAACCTTTGTGTAGAAGAAATGGCATGAGGGAAAATCTATACATTGAGTAAAAAATACAAAGTAAAGAGCGTCTGGTACTTCTTGAATCAGACATGTTCTTCCAAGAGGGAAGAGAAGCAAGTTACTTATTTCTACTTCTGACTATACAAAGTCAGGCTGGAAAAAAATAGTCTTCCTTCATACCAGGCATTACCAAAGTGGGCATGATTTAAAAACACTAACTCTGAATGTAAAAAAATCCACCCAAAATCTACTGAGGCTGAAATGCAGAATGAAGTTTTTTTTTAATAGTCTCTCAGTAATTATAAATCAAAATACTTAAAAAATCATAGGTCTTGCTAAAATCACACTTGAGTTTGTAAACTCAGTGTTAAAATAAAATTAGTGAAGATTAAGATACTAATCTTTACCAAGCCTGGCCTTTTATGGAAGTCATAACAGTCTCTTAAATGGGGGAGTGAAGGTTGCGACAAGGAAAAAGAAGGCTTGAAAGATAAAAGACAGACAAAATATTAATGATCAAGAAAAACATTATCATCATACTAAGGAATTTCTCTTTAGCAAGCTACTGAGAAAGCAATTTCACCCTGCATTTATAAAAATGTGCTTTTTTAAGATAGACTGACTCAGTTTACCATACCAAGGATTGTTGAATCTTCAAATCACAATTCTGACAATAGGGATGGTTGTTGTTTTTCTCATTTATGTTTTATCTAAATATTTTTACTGAATCAATATAGTTCAAATAATATTTTGGCACTAGCTGTTCTACAGGATATTTAATTGCTACTTGTATCAATCATTTGTAAAGTTGAATCCGGGGCCTAATGGTTTACAAAAGTAACATAAAATACAATTGAGATTTGGAAACAACTTACAAGTTTCCTGGGCCACCCCTTTAAATGTGGTAGTTTTGAAACCACATTATAGTCTACTGCATAGAAAGAGATGTCACAGAAAAAAAGGGCCATGGCGACCTCCCTAGAGTTCTTGATTCCCTTCTTCACTAAACAATGGCACTATTTTATGTAGGTGGTTTAAACTAATTCTCAATCAGTTCCCATGAAGTACAGAGATCAGACAATGGTTTATGGTTTTGGTTTGGGGACCATACCTGGCAGTGCTCAAGGGCTAGTCCCAGATTTTTGCTCAGAGGTTCTGTGAATTGTGCAGTGCAGCGGGTGGGAAGAAAAGAATAGAACCCCATCACCTGGAATTGTGGTTAGCCCACTGAGCTCTCCCCACCTGATTGATGCTTGGGGTGTTTGGGGGATATTTTGGGTTGTTGTGGGTTTTTTGTTGTTGTTGTTGTTGTTGTTCATGTAGAGTGCACACCTAGCTTTGTGCTCAGAAGTTATTTCTGGTGGTACACAGGGGATAATTATATGGTGATTGGGGATAGAACTAAGTTCTGGCAGCTATGCACACATTTTGAATGATCAAAATTTTAATAAATAAAATGTTCTAGAATACAATGTGACACAGGCATCATCATTTTGTTTAAGATATATTAAGAAATATTTCAGGGGCTGGATAGCACAGCGGTAAGGTGTTTGACTTACACATGGCTGACCTGAGAAGGACCGGGTTCAATCCCTGGCATCTCATATGGTCCCCTGAGCCAGCCAGGAGCGACTTCTAAGAGCAGAGCCAGGAGTAACCCCTGAGAGCCACTGGGTGTGGCCCAAAAACCAACAAAAAAAAATCTGAAAATATTTAATCTGAATTCCTAATTGTAATGGGAGGAAAGCTTGACTTTCTTAATCCTCCACAAGTGCTTCACATCTAGTTTTTCTTTCTATGGTTTAAAACTTGTTTGGCTCTTTCTGAAATAAATTCTAATCTCTCTCTTTCTTTTTTACCTTTTTACCAATCAGAAAGCACAACGAACATTAATAACATCTCTCTGAATTTCATCTTTAAAATAAACTGCAGAGTTGGGGAGACTTAAAAATTATTCCAAAGTCTTTTACAGATATCAAAAGGGATAGCACAGATTAAGCAGTGGTGAGACAACTGCCATTATCATCACTACTACCAGTAGCTCTTTTTCCATACACGCTTCAGCCTAGGCCAAGAAACTGTCTGCTACACCTTTTAGCATTTAATCATCCTTAACCAAAATTATTTTTTAACCAAAATTCTAATTTTATGCAATGATTTATGACCAGCCCACAATGAGCCATAAAAAAATAAAAAAAATAAAAACTTTCCTCTGATACTTTTATGGATTGCTATATGACAGTATTTTCGTTGTATTAACTAAGCAACAGGGTCCACTTAGATACATGTCTAAGAGTCTGGGGCTACAGATATAACTCCCCTGACTCATGGTGGGGGATTTAAAAAATGGGACCCAAATATAACCTGAGAAAGATCCTAAGTTTCAATCCCTCTCCAGTTCAAATCCAGCGAGCTAGGGTAGCACATTGTAGCAAATGTCACTTCCACAAGTTCTTCACTCTAGGGGCTGGGGGTGAAAAGAAGATGAGGAGGACACACAGGGGGTCGGATCTACTACAATCAAGGTTAATCAGGGGAGCCACCCCTGAGCGCTGTGCCAGTCAGTTTTCCGCAGCCTCACACCAAGGAGCTGTAAATGAATGAGAGACCAGGAAAAACCCGGGTTCCTTGCAACCAACCCATCTCGAGGCAGTACGAGTGCAACTAGGAACATTGCAGCTCGTGGCCCAGGAAGACAGCCGGGGCGGGCGCCAGGAACAGCTTTGGCACCCCCAAATCCTGCAGATGGGGAGAACCCACCCGCCCCAGTGATGGGAGGGGCGGAGGGTGAGCAGCAAATCCAGCTCGAGATGCTGAGGAAGGCCTGAGCCCGGGCCAGCAGGCAGGAAGAGCGGGGTGCAGGAAGCAGGTGCCGAGGACGGGACGGGAGCGCGGGGCCTGCTTGCCTGCGGCCCGGGGAGGCCCCGGAGAAGCCTGGGCGGGAGGCCGAGAGGGCCGGGGCGGCCGCAGAGCCCCCGCGCCCACGCTCACTCACCGGCGCCGGCGGGCTGGCTGGCTTCTCGCCGCGGCTGCTTGCTGTCGCCGCCGCCACCGGTGGCTCTTCCCCTCCGCCTCCTCCGCCGCCTCCTGCCCTCCTCCGCGGCCGCCGCCAAGCCCCAGCCCGGGCCGCGCTCCCTTCCGCTTCCGGAGCCCGAAGGCCGTGGGGCGCGAGGTGGGTGCCCGGGTGCCAGTGGCGCGCCGGCGCCTGGTGCGAGTGTCGCCGCTTCGCGCCCCGCGGCTGCGATGGCAGCCGCCGAGGGCCGAAAGAGCCGGAAATCGCGCGGGGTTCCCCTACTTTAGCCTAGCGGCGTGGGGCACCAGACCACCCACCCACCCCGCCCCGACCCCCGATTACCTTGACTCGCTCCCGAGGGCCCCCCCCCCTATTCAGGCTGCTACACACACACACACACACACACACACACACACACACGCACACACACCACTAGACCTTCACATACACACACACACACACACACACACACACACACACACACACACACACACACACACACACACACACACACACACACACACCACCACCACCACCACCACCACCACCACCACCACCACCACCACCACCACCACCACCACTCTAGACCCTCACTTGCCTCACCTTGTTGCAAACAGGGTCAGGGGCCTTCATTTAAAATTTGAAATTTGCCTGGCTCTTTCTGCCTCCAGGAGAGATGGCCAACAAGCTTTCTGGAGGCCTATGGTGCCTAGTATCCAAGAGCACCAGAAAAAAGCAAAAACAAAACAAAACAAAAAAATACACACACACACACACACACACACACACACACACACACACACACACATTCTGTGACTAAGACCCAACTAGAACATTTCTGTAAATAAATAAATTATTATTAAAAATATAAAGTATCTTGTTTTTCTGGGGTGTTTTTTTTTGGGGGGGGGGCACACCTGGTGATGCTCAGGAGTTACTCCTGCCTCATAAATCGCTCATAAATCACTCCTGGCTTGGGAGACCATATGGGACGCTGAGGATCGAACCCAGGTCCATCCTGGGTCAGCTGCATGCATGGCAAATGCCCGGCTGCTGCGTTATTGCTTCAGCCCCCCAAAATATAAAGTATCTTAAGACGTATGAAAGATAGTAAAATGTATCAGCACCAGTTGGAAACTTGTAATAAATGCACCGATGTGACCTGCGGAGTCTGTTCTCTGCATTTTAAGAAAAGATCTGGTGATTCTTCCAAATGAACGTAGAGTTATGAAATGCACTATACTGGAATGCAACTGCTTTCCTGTTTTAGAGCCCTCATTCGGGCATAATCCAATTGCCCTGGCTATACAAGATTTTTTTCTCTCCCTGTCAACAACCTAAATGCATACCCAAACAGTTTTCAGGAGACATCAGAGTTACTGCTAATTCTCTGTAACCCAGAGAATAGATAGATAGATAGATAGATAGATAGATAGATAGATAGATAGATAGATAGATAGATAGATAGATAGATATAGATATATATAGATATATTGATATATTGATATATATATTGATATATTGATATATATAGACATATATATATTGATATATTGATATATATAGACATATATATATAGACATATATATATCAACTCACCTCAAGGTGTATGGTCTACCACCTATCCCCATGAACTGTATTTAGGGAAGGTTAGAACGGAACGATTGCAATAATGTGAAGCAAAAGATGTATTCCTGAACATCATGAGAGAAGATAATATGAGGATGAAGGAAACATCTTTGGTTAAATAAAATTGGAGCTCCTTATAGAGTAGTACTGAAAGTTCTCTAGTCACTGCTCCCTCTCTAGCTGTCAGCTTTAGCTAACTTTGACCCTTTTCCTGTCTCTCCTAGAAGCCCTTTGTCTTCAGTTATTTTAATTTTATCCAGCCTGGAAGCTAGTTCAAATGTTTCCACCAGAGTTCTTTCACCTTATGCACACAACTTATAACTTTGTGGGGTGGGGGGTCCTAATGTGACTTTGAATGAATATTTTTAAATGGTTTAGCATTCTGAATTAATTCCAAATATCTTCAGTGGTTATCAAAATAAGGTCCCTATACCAGAGGCATCAACGTCACCTGGGAATTGGCCAGAAATACTTATTATCTACCCCAAACATACCGTATTATAAACTTGGAGGGGAAAAAATATGTTTTGGCTAGCCCTCCAGATAATTCTAATGCATGGTTAAGTTTTTTAATTACTTGTCCAAAAATATTGTCTCTTTCCCACGAAGCAATTTGGTGGTTGGGATTTAACTATATTCAGGTTTTATTGCCTTTTTCATATCAAGAAATAAATTCCTCCATTCATGCATAACTAGGTCAGAAAGCTGTGTTAATTGTTTTTGGAAGAATTATCTTTGCTTTTCATAGTGCATTTGAAGTAGTACGATTTTTATGGATTGGTTTGTTTTGAACAAAGTGATTCAGAAAACTAACCAACTTGGAGGGAAAAAAATATATGTGGAGTCTTTCCTGCCCACACCTCTGCCAACACAAACATTTAGGTACATAAGTTGCAGCATATTTTGCAGTAAGTATTAATATACTCCTTTGGAGTTGGAATCATCTGTGGGAACTAATTTCCACAAACACCAAATTAGATTTGGTAGATGAGTACATGAATATAATGGGATAAATGAAAGTATCTGTATATTTTTTCATGCTTTTCCCTCCTTTTTTTTTTTTTTTTAGCAAATCTGTTTCATCAGGCAAATCAATTCCACAGAGAATTTTCTAAGGTAGGCATAGGAGGAAAGCTGTGGCAGAGAAAAGATTCTTTGAAAATAATGATTCTTTTTATTATAAGCAGGTAAGCATGATCAAAGGCCTATCAACCTTTCACTGAAGGCCAAGTCATTGATGTTAAACATTGGTGATATGGTGTTGCAACACGTGTATTTAGACAACTATCTCATAATGAGAGGTTAAGGAGATGTGGCACCATGTAATCATTTTAAGGAACTTTTTTTCCTTACTGTCAGAATAAAAAATAAATATGTCATGATTTTTTCATGAATTTTTTCCAGAATTCTTCATTGTAGCTGAGTAAAATGTAATTATTAATCAGTCTAATATTTATTTGGGAATAGAAATTAGTAGGCATAGACAAGCAGAATTGCTGGCCTTGCCAACTTAGCTCCTCAATAAAGCATAGTCAGGGCATTTATGTGGATAAACTCAGCCAAACACTGTGCTTCTATGCTGTGACAGGGGAGAACTGGATTTTACTGCAATTTCCAAAAGTCAATGCAAGTGCAGTCCAGAGTTTAATCAGTACTGGCTAATAGCCCTTGGCAGCATTGGGTAGATAGTGTTCTCCACCTGCCCAGCTGGGTACCATGCCCTAAGCACCCACATTTGATGCACACTCATGATTCTTGGTTGCTTATAGTCATCTCCCCCATCTGTTTGAGTGGCAGAGTGCCCATTCCACAACCATCTAATATTCGAATAGTTGTGCTTAGCCTCCTTTGGGTTTTACAGTTCTTTGAACATCAAATGAAAGTTCAAGACCCTTTTCCAAACCAAACAAAAAATAATATATGTGCATACCTACATGCTCTTACAACCTTATATGTAAACTTGCATAATTTATATATAAAGTTTCATAAGTTACTCACCTTTCCATACATCCAAGACCAGACAGAGGCTATGAATTACATCTTAAAACTATCTATGGGACATGTGGATAAAATATATTTTTTTCAAATAGCACAAACTCTAAAAATATTTATTGTTTACTTAGAGTGCAAAACAAAAATGTTGTTAAACATGGTTGTGAGAAAAATATGGCAAGAATGCTACCAAAGAAGCTAGTAGCTTCAATCCTGTGATTCATGGGTAGCTTTTTGAAAGGTTCATACATTGGCAAGTAAGAATAGGATTTTGATTGGGACAAAAGACTCCTCCAATATAAGGCAAAGTATAAATATAGGCATGGGGACATGAAAATAAAAGAGTTGATCTGATATGGTTCAAGTGTGAAGTAAATGGAAAGAGAGAGAGAGGGAAAGGAAAGATAGAAATCAAATATTGGTGCTCTTCAAATACAATGTTCAGTCCAGTGATGAGTCATTAAATTATCAAGTAGGATAAAGAGGCCTTCTAATCTCGAAAGATTTTATTCATGAAGGCAGTGACATCATAGCAAGACAGATTAGTGGGGCATTTGAAAAGGACTAAATAACCTGAAATTGGAACTCTGATGTATTTAGAATCAAGGATAATAAAAAAAGTTAAATCTGTTCAGAATTAAAAGACTTGTGGACTTAAAAAAGAAAGAGAACTACCATGATAAAATTCAGAGGTCAGCAATGGATCTAGATGTAATAGCAAACACGATTTTTGTCAAAATCATTTAGTAGTTATAAATTATGATAATGACCCCTGATTTCAGCAATTATTGTCCACTGGTGCCCCCCGCTTGTTATTTTAATTTATAGAGATACCTTATTGCTCAGCCCCCTTTACCTCATGGCCACACTCATGTCCTAATCTTAGCTCAAAAGAGCAAGCAGTACAAAACAAGACCTTCCAAGACCTTCCAAGACCTTCTCCAATAGGAGCCTAGTTTAGGAAAGCTGCCTCACTCCTCTTTCTTATCTAGTCTCAATTCTCTGCCTCCTTGTACTATATACATCAGATTGTATCAGGCTGCAGTCTTTTATCCTGGGAGTCTTTGGTGATAAATTGCAACATCTTCTTAAATAAGGAAATCACCTTTTGTCAGTACTCAAGGAGCAAATTTCTTCAGGAAACAGAACTCTCTTTGGATGACAATGTTCTTAGAAATAAGGTTCAACAGTGTCCCAGTTAGGTTTTTCCAAGATTACAGGAAGTGAGCAAGTCACCTGATCCTTGACCCCCTGGAAAAAATGTAAATTAATCTAGAAGGCAACATAAGAAAATGGTGTTTAAAACAAAATTATGGTACCAGAGGTCTCCCAGTGATCTGACCCACATGCCTAAAATTCATAGGGCCCCTTTTGATCCTCTGAAATGCATAACCCAAGTACGCTGTAGGGTGTAGTCCTGGAAACCACCAAACACTCTTGCAGTTTTCCTGGTGGTCCCCAGAACTACTCAGCTCAAGAAGTACTTTATCACTGGTTTCAAGCATTAAAATGTCCCATACCCTGTTTGTTGAGAATTGCCAGGGTGGAGGAAGGGATTGTATTAACAGAATTATAAAACAGAAGAACGAAGGTCTAAAAAAATGGTGAATAAGTTCTGCTCTGGATCAATATTAGCAGAATAATCAAAACAGGACAGTTTTTATGATGCCACTGAGGAGATCGACATTTTTCTTGAGCGATTTCATTATAAAGAAAATAGTGAAATGAATTTGGAAAACCTGGGTTTGGTTCATAAAATGAGACTAAGAAATACAGAGGAGAGAGAAATATGTTAGAATTGAAAATGTAAATACAATGTGATGCACTAAAAAGATCAAATATTCAAAGAGTAGTGTTATCTTTGCTAAGAAAGTCACTAAACTCAAAATCAAAAACAATAAAGAACCACATAGTCACCATATGGGAAATTTTAAATGAGCTGATGAAGGATTTTAAGAATTCAAACTAACTAGAAACAAAACCTAGACTTCTTCTAAGCAATAAGAAAAAGAAAGGAAAGAGAGATGGACACAGCATCAGAAAGGTAACAAAATGCTGAAGGAGATTCAGTTCATGAGAACTAATCTTGCTTTGGGAAGTAAGAAAGTCAGAGAAAACCCAAATAACAGAGGTAATGAAAATAATACTTCGTGAAGCAGAATAGTCTCACTCATCTATGGGTTTTAAGAAAAATAAAAGTCATTTTTGCAACAATCCTCAGAGACAATGAGAGGAGGGCTGGAACTTCCAGCTCACTTCATGAAGCTCACCACAAAGAGTGGTGAGTGCAGTTACAGAAATGGTAGTGCTGAGAACTACCATAATCATGTGAATGAATGAGGGAACTGGCAAACCTGTCTGGAGTACAGGTGGGGGTGGGGTGGGATGGAGGGAGATTTGGGACATTGGTGGTGGGAATGTTGCACTGGTGAAGGGGGGTGTTCTTTACATGACTAAAACCTAATCACAATCATATCTGTAATCAAGATGTTTAAATAAAAAAAAAAGAATACTTTCTTAAACTTTATATGTCCACAACACTGGAATGGGTTCTTATTACTTTCCTAATACTAATACAACAGAATTGCTTGGGCCTTATTATATCCACAACTAGAAGATACAGAAGTTTTGTCTATGTGATACTGTGCCTTTGACACCAGGAGTGGTATGGCAGGCAGCAACAGCATTCACTGGTAAAAAAAAAAAAATGGCATTGCCGTGGGCACAACAACAGTAAAAATGAATGACTGAGAAAATTTCAGAGGCAGTACATGCTCCAAGTATCATGATGGAGATCAGCACAAGGTGAATTAAGTAGAACTAATTATGAAACATGGATGGATAAGCCTGTTAAAATGCACTGGACTCATCAGTTTCACAAAATATATGTACTGCTTTGAATAACAGTACTTGCCAAATTCAAAACAATATACAAACTCAAAACAATACATATGTATTCACACACATACATACACACATAATTTCTGAGGCTATCTTCATTCTTTTCATGCTTTCTCAATAAGGGAGTGACTTTCAACTGAGTTTGTATTGGAATTTTATTTTATTTTATTTATTTAATATCTGTATTTAAACACCATGGTTACAAACATGTTTGTAGTTGGGTTTTAGTTATAAAAAAAAAGCACCCCTCTTTACCAGTGCAACATTTCTACCACCAATGCCCCGAACTCCATCCTCCATTATAGAATTTTTTTAAAAGTCATTTCCAAGAGCCAAAGAACAAGAAATCTCTTTGTTCAAGTCTTCTATTCCATAGTTGGCATTTGGGGGAAAAAAATACCCTACCCATAATTTAGGAGAGAATTGGGCTGATTTTAGGATTAGAAAATCCTGCTTCAGGAATGAGTCCCAAGCCTAAATTTGTAAGAAGCATCATTTTGAGACTGACACAATCTGATCACCACCGTTGTGCTATCTTCCCTAATTGCCACAGGAATCACCAGCTGTCATCATAAAGAAAACCAATTTTTAAAGCACACTGTAAATATTAAAAGAACATTTTAAAATTACACCATGTGCTGTAGCAGCTGATGCTGTTTTATGGAAACAATATTAGAGAGTATGCACAAGTGTCACACTACAACTCCCATGATCCCTATTTCTTACTGCTCTCCTAGAGAGTGATGCTGGGCTACCATTTTAACTCTTTCATCACAGAAGAGAATCATCCAGCTAATTATTTACACTTAAGCAAATCTTATTCCTGAAATTAGATAGGTATTTAGTAATATAGGTGAAATTTTATACATTTCCAAGACTACTTCCTATTGGAAAAATGAAAGCAGACATGTTTCCTTTGAAGACTTCTAGGGAAGTAAATATTTTATTTTCTGGTAGTTAACACCAATGTATAAAAGTGCATCCGGGAAGCTGTAGGACTTGTCTGGCTTCTGAGTTCTTTGTCAAGTGAAATGGACCTTCTGATGTGATGGTACTCTTGACCATTTTAATGTAAAAAATCTACCCAGAGAGATAATGCAAAAGCTGTTTTGTTTATTCATAATCTTGTTTGTGCCCCAACAGTCTCCTTCCCTAACCCAAAATAATGTCTGAAACTATTTCTAATAAAAAAAATAGATCCAGACTGTATCTGTTGAAAATATAAATAATTAGATGGTATTTTGAAAATACTTGTAATTTTCATTAGGTAATAAAATGCTTTATTTATTTATTTATTTATTTATTTATTTATTGCTATTTCGGATAGTTTCCTATTAAGAGTTGCCTGCTGGATACCTTAAATGTGAAGCATTATGATATATAAAATTTTCATTAAAGTGATTCAATAAAACAAATACAGTGATATTTATTTTTATACAAATTTGAGAAATAAAGCAAGTTTGGCAAAATGTTAACTGTTGAATAAAAGTGCAATTCATAGAAGTATTTCTGGTCTTTTTTTATTTTCAACTTTTCTATTTATTTGAAAATATTCATGGTAAATAAATAAAAACGTCAGTTTCTGAGAATGTAAATATAAAAGTTCATTTCCATTGTCACTCAAGGCCAAGCAAACAAGAGACATGTTGATTGATCAAAAGAATGCTTTATTAGAACAGGCCAGCAGTTTGAAAGACAGTAGACTCATGGCCCAATAGAAGATGGGATGGATTTTTATGGAGAAAGAGAACTGAGAAGCACATTTTTAGGAAGGGTGGTTTTTAGGTGGCAAGGTAATGAAAAAATTCACTCAAAGGCTGATCCCTTGAGGCACATTTCCAATTATGTGACTACAAACAAGGATTTCTAATTAAGGTTTTTGCCATCGCATTCTTTAGGAATAGATAAGGGGAACTTTCTCAATATTTTCAACCATCACTAACTAGACAGAATTTTTGGTTTCTAATATCAAATTTAGTCTCTAATTTCTTTGTGCTTTTATTTTTAAACACAGATGTGGAATCAAGCAAACACTGCTCTGAATATCTTTAATTTTAGACACACTGATATCTGGGAATTACTTAACAACGGTGCTAAATAAATACTGCAAAAGGAATAATGATGATAAACATGTGACAAAAGGAAAGGTTAAGGGCCAGAGCAATAGCACATTGGGTAGGACTTTTGCCTTACACTTGTCAGATCCAGGACCAACCCTGGTTCAATCCTCAGTACCCCCAGATGGTCCCCCAAGCCTGCCAGGAGCAATTTCTGAGCACAAACCCAGGAGTAACACCTGAGCGCCACCGGGTGTGGCCCCAAACAAAACTTATTTGGGGGAGAAAAATCAATTTAAACACCTCTATTTTCTAAAAGAAAATTTCTGAAATTTCTGAAAGAAAATAATATAGTTTTGTTAATTAGGCAGACATGGTGTTCCTTGCGCATATAGACATGAAATTTGAAGTTAGAAAATACTTCAGGATAAGAACAGGACAAAGATTAAGAGACTAGGAGAACAACATAAAGTTCTTTTTTTTTTTTTTTTTTTTTTTTTTGGTTTTTGGGTCACACCTGGCAGTGCTCAGGGGTTACTCCTGGCTGTCTGCTCAGAAATAGCTCCTGGTAGGCACAGGGGACCATATGGGACACCGGGATTCGAACCAACCACCTTTGGTCCTGGATTGGCTGCTTGCAAAGCAAACGCCGCTGTGCTATCTCTCTGGGCCCAACATAAAGTACTTACTGTAAAAGAATTCTGAACAATTGTGCACAATTTCTCTGATCACAGTATTCAATGACTCATCTAATTCTTCATTGTCTAGTTTAGTGACAAAATCAACTGTGGGACTTGAAAAATGTGTTTTCTGCTGTCCACTGTCCCAATCCTTACCTCTAAGCACTGAACCAGTATCCATATTTTAAAAGCTTATAATTAACTCCAAACACAACTGAGTTTAAGAAGCAGTCATTTGGGGGCCAGAGATACAGTACAGGGGTAAGATTCATGCCTAGACAGGCTTGGGTTTGATCTCATTTTTTGCATATAGTTCCAACATACACAATCAAGAATTGTTTCTGAGCACTATCAGGTGTGACTCAGATGTGACTACACACACACACACACACACACACACACACACACACACACACACACGCACACACACAGAAACCACTTGTACCTAAACTCTGACTTTCCAATAGCAGGAAGTTAGCCATCTTGAAAATCATAGCCATCTTGAAATCTCATAGACATCTTAAAATCTCAATGGGTAAGCACAATGCCTGACCCTTACAAGATTTTTAAATCAGAGGTTTCTAGACTTATTTACTCTACCTCTACCTTTTCAAAATAAAATAATAATTTAGCCCACACCAGCCACCATTAATTCTATCTTTTTACCACATCTGCCATGCTCAGAGGTTACTCCTGGGTTCTGTACTCAGAAATCACTTCTGTCAGCCTTGGAGACCATATGGGACTTTGAGGACCAACCTCTGCTGGCCATGTGCAAACGAACGTCCTGAGCAAACAAAAAATGCTCCATCCATCACTTATGCCCCTGGTTAGAAACACACATATCCTGGACTACTCCTATTGGCAAAAAATGTTTTAAATAGCTGTTTAAAACACACTGAAAGGTTAGATAGATGGATGGACTTGAATTTGAAGCCCTCTGAAATTACAGATAAATTGAATATCCTGGAAGTAATGTCAGGCAGAATAGGGAACTTGAAGGAGAGGATTATAGGTAGAAAGCAGTAAAAGTGGCCACCAAATTGAACCAGCAGCTTTGCAATGTTTCTGAAGATACCAGGACTCCTAATCTCTTTTGCAGAAAGGAAAACATTATGGGGACATATAGTCACTTGGAGACAATTGCACACTTGGGAGCCTGTTCATTAGGTTCACATTGTATTGTCATAATCCTCAAAATCTCCAATACAGCTATATATCCTTAATTATCATACTTGTGTCATACTTGTGCTGATAATCATGGTTGAAGTTGTCCATTGAATTTTTCACATATTTCTTGCCTAAATTTGGTCAGAGTGGAAGGTTACTTATAGTCTTAGAGCTGAGACTTAAAAAACAAACAAACAAACAAAAAAAAAACAACCAGAATTAAAAAAAAAATCAACTGGAACTACTTGTTCTTTGGACTTTGCACTAAATAGGTGCGTTTCCCTTTTCTGGTAGACAAGGAGGAAGTTGTGATAATTCTTTAAAAAATATTAACCAAATCCCCACCCAGTATGGGTCACCGGTGATTGTTCCTTTTAGATGATGGGAGGAGGAACAACCAGAATAAGAGGGAGGAGTGCAATAAAATAGAAGTCTGAGCTCTCTTCCAGAAATGTGGGTGGATAAGTGGGACCTAGGCTTGGAAAACCCGTCTTACAGGAAAAGCAGTTTCTTTGCTCAGGGTTTTATTACTCACTCATATGACCATTGCAAGCTCTTCCATGTGAACACTAGACTAAACACGGTAAAATGAATGCACGGGTGTGTATTTAAAATTTGTTGCCTGTTTCCAGAATAACGCTAGAAAGCATTTGTGCACATGATATTCAGGGCTCTCTTACTCCTCTGGCTTCCATGAATTCCAATTTATTGCCCTTTCCTCTGCTGTTATGATGGTCAGTTAGCTCATGAAAATGTTTTAAAAGATCAGACTTACTCCCTTGATAAATGTCTTGTGCACATTTTAGGGAGTTCATGAGCCCTACAGAATCTGCTATTTTAAGCCATCTTGCATCCTGATCTGCTTAAAAACTTTCAAAAACTCTCCATCACCTAGGAGATACTCTTTCTTTTTCTTTCTTTTTCTTTCTTTCTTTCTTTCTTTCTTTCTTTCTTTCTTTCTTTCTTTCTTTCTTTCTTTCTTTCTTTCTTTCTTTCTTTCTTTCTTTCTTTCTTTCTTTCTTTCTTTCTTTCTTTCTTTCTCTTTCTTTCTTTCTTTCTTTCTTTTTCTTTCTTCTTTTGTTTTTCTTTTTTTGCTCTTTCTTTCTTTTTTCTTTTTTCTTTCTTTCTTTTTCTTTCTTCTTTTTTCTTTATTTCTCTTTCTTTCTTTCTTCTTTCTTTCTGTTTCTTTCTTTCCTTTTTTCTTTCCTTTTTCTCTTTCTCTTCTTTTTTTTTCTTTCTCCTTTCTTTTTCTCTCTTACTCTCTTACTCTCTTACTCTCTTACTCTCTTTCTCTCTTTCTCTCTTTCTTTCTTTCTTTCTTTCTTTCTTTCTTTTTCTCTTTTTTCTTTTCTTTCTTTCTTTCTTTTTTCTTCTTTCTTCTTTCTTTCTTTCTTTCTTTCTTTCTTTCTTTCTTTTCTTTCTTTCTTTTCTTTCTTTCTTTCTTTCTTTCTTTCTTTCTTTCTTTCTCCGCTCTTGTAATGTCTTTCTTCCTTTCTTTAAGAGCACTGTCTGTTGGACTGAAGGTAGAAGGAAATAATAGATGGCACCAAGGATACACACCTCACTGCTTGAGGTAGGTGGGGGTACTATTGGCAATGGCCTCAGAATTATCTGAGTAATGACAGACATTGTTTAATTATCCTTAGTACTGTTAATTTTATTCAGCTCTTTAAAAGGAAACCAAGAGGGAGAATATCCTTTTTTTATGATGGACAAGTTGTGTAAACAGTGAGGCATGATGTGTGGAATCACAGCAGACATGTACGCTTGGTTTGTAAGGAACATACCGAGAGCCACTGTGCAAAAAGATGAAAGGAAACAAGTCTGCTGAAACATAAAACTTCTGACTCTTCCCACAAGGAAACCTGTTGCTTTTAGTCTTGCTCAAAGCATAAATCCATATTTATAATTTAATACATTATGAGTTGTGTTTTCTGGTATTTAAATCCAGGTTTAAGGATCCTCATTTAAGAATGAGCAAAGAAGGGATAGAAAGATAATATGGAATAAGGTACTTGCTTTACAAACAACCAACCCTGATTAGAACCTCAATATCACAGATGGCCCCCTGAGTACCACCAGGAGTAAGTAATTCCTGGTTTCACTGCTAGGAGAAAACCCTCATAAAGCTGAATGTAGAACAGACACCTCCAAAGAAGGCATGAAGAGATTGGAGAGATAGTTCAAAGGTTAGAGCATGTTTTGCATGCAGGAGCACACACAGGTTTGGCCCCTGCTACTGCATGGACCCAAAGTACCATCAAGAACGGACCCTCATTCTCCCTTAGCATAGCACCAGAAATAAAACCGTAGATTATTGCCTAAGAGGGCTCAATTTAAAAAAATGTGTGGATGATTTTTGGAACTCAGAGGAGGAATATACTAGTTAAAAATGAACTCTGATCACATATTTATATTACATGTATATATGTATAGTATTTACATATGCTTAATTATACACACATGTGTAAATATATATTGATATAGACATACATATCACTGGTATTTCAAGGTCATGTGATGTGATTAGAAAGATATGGAACTTATGGGTCATTAAAATTCTGTTAATCCTTAGCACTGATACTTTAGAAATGTTTAAGTTTATATGTGCCAAGAATCCTCAATTATAAAATGACACAGTATTCCGTGCCTCATAGGAAATAATTTTAAAGTAAAGGGTTCTATAAAATAATAGATATAAAGTTCTTGGCACAGCCCTGATGTAATATGATGTCAAATGATATCTCTTTTTTATGTGGACAAAATTTACTTATTGAATGAAAACATCATGTGCAGAACTGTGTCAGCATCTAGAAATTATAGTGAAAGAAGCCACAATATTTTTCATTTTAAATCATAACTTGTGATTTGATAATTATAGTGTAAACAAAGTTGTAATTACAAATTAAAATGAGTGCTATGAAGTTAAGGCTATAAAATCATCCCAGAGGTCGGAACCTGACCTATTTGAGTTAAGAGAGGCATCACTGGAAAATAGATAGTTAAGCTTGAGGTTGTGGGAATGGTCATGGGGATCATTATTTTCCTGTGTAGAAGCAAATACATTTAATTATTTGTTCTTCTTAAGGTCAGAAATCATATTAAGATAATCAGATATTTATGTATCAATATTATTTTTCATTTTTTAAATTTAGTCACTGTGGAATTACAAAATTATTTGTGATTGGGTTTTAGGCATACAATGTGTCAATACCAATTTCTTCACCAGGGTCTGTCTCCCTCTGTCAATGCCCCCTAACCTTCATTTGCCTCTCACTTGTCTTCTACAAGAGGCATTTAAATATAAATATATATATTTAACTTTTTGCACTGTGGTTTGTTATTGATAGGGTTTCATACATAACACTTAACATCTTTCTGCACTTCATCTCCTCCCTGTTGAATGCTTCTCCCACCATTGTATTGATCCTCCCTGTCTTTCTCCCCAACCCCCCTCAAGTGGTATGTCTCTTACTGATTATAAACTTATAAATATTAAAGTGACTCAATTTATCAGAGGTTAGGCTAATTACAAGCCCTTAAAAATAATTGTGGACAGAATAAATAAACTCCTGAATCTCACTTTCTCAAAACATTGCTATAAAATTTCTACTTGTAGAAGATGAACACACAGTGATGATTAAACCATTAGATATTATTATTACCATTGTTATTGTTTTATAACTTACATATATTTTCTATTGACTTGTATTAGAAGCTCTCTGATACTTGTCTACTTATCTTTAATATCAGCATTTTCAGCAGAATAAAAATGAAAGATTATACATTTTGAGATTATATTGACAAGTTAAACTAAATACATTGAACAAAAGAAGTTACCAAAAGTCATGGGACTGGAGCAATAGTGCAGCAGGTACGGTATACTTACCTTGCATACAGCTGACCTGACATACCAGGCATCCCATATGGTCCCCCAAGCATGAGTATTTCCTGCTCATAGAGCTAGACCATTCCTGAGCATCACTAGGTGTGCTTCTCAAACCAAAAATATATCATGATGATAATAATAATAAGTTATCAAAGTTAACTGCTCTTTTTAGGGAATACTTAAGATCATGTTTCTAGAATATATATATTTATATATATATATATATATATATATATATATATATATATATATATATTTGGTTTTTGGGCCACACCCAGCGGTGCTTAGTGGATACTCCTGACTGTTTGCTCAGAAATAGCTCCTGGCAGGCACGGGAGACCATATGGGACACCGGGATTCGAACCAATCACCTTAGGTCCAAGATAGGCTGCTTGCAAGGCAAACGCTGCTGTGCTATCTCTCCGGGCCCTCTAGAATATATTTTTTAAAATATTTTAACTCTCAGGGCCGGAGAGATAGCATGGAGGTAGGGCGTTTGCCTTGCATGTGGAATCCCAATGTCCCATATGGTCCCCGAGCCTGCCAGGAATGATTTCTGAGTGTAGAGCCAGGAGTAATCCCTGAGCACTGCTGGGTGTGACCCAAAAACAAAAAAATATTTTAATTCTCAAAATATTGCAAAATGAAACCAAAATTTTGTGTGGAAGAAAAAATGGCTATAGAATAATTTACATAGACTATTATACAACAACTCAGATTTAATGCCAGCCTTTCAAGAGTTCCTCAATCTAAAGCAAGTAACCTCTAGCACACTTCCCAATGTTAATTCTTTGTAAACTACTGAAGCCATCTGATAGTTTCAATTTTCAGATGATCGATAAATTGATTACTTTTCAAACTGCCTTTTCCTAACTAGAAGTTAAGGGGGTGTGGATGTTACTGAACATCCTCACTAGATGTGAGTTTTTGCAAAAGCACTATTTTGCTAACAGGTTATGCACAAATAAGTATGTCTTGAATAGCACAAATAATAGTAATAATAATCATTTATAAAATAAATAAAATAAAAACAATATTTTGGTACTGGAATGATAGCACAGCAGGTCAGACACTTGCCTTGCTCATGGCTAACCTGGGTTTGATTCCTGACATCCAAATGGTTCCACAATTATCCCCCTGAAGTAATTTCTGAGTACTGAACCAGGAGTAAACCTTGAGCACCAAAAGATGTGCCCCTCAAAATAATACTATTTATTAGTTATAATATGTATAAAACTTTGAAAACATTTGGAATTATATATAGAAATCCTGGTGAGAGGAATGTTGAGGGATTAAGTCTGGTGGTTAGACTCAGCAAGATATTTAAAAACCATAAATGAAATGGAATGTTTCTTTAAAACAATAGACAAGAATCAGAGAAAGCAAGGTGTTAGCTATGTTGGTGATAACACAGTGTATTTTATATATTGATAAACATGTATATGTGAATGTGTGTGTTTGTGTATGTATTTCTATATGTATTTCACTTCACTCTGTGTTTTAAATTTTTCAAAACAAATTTTAAAAGAATGTACTAATCGAGAAGAGTGAATTAACCCCTTGCATTTTTATAAAAACTAAAGTTCTCTAAAGTGTTGTTACTTACATTTGATCAGCACAATAACTTTATACATAATTACCATCATTTTAATTTTTATATGGGAGGGATATGAGGTCAAGGTGAAGAGTTTGAAAGTTAGAACAATCTTTGGCTGGAGCCCTAACATGTGGCCAATGTCCTTCAAATATGAGAAATGGATAAGAAGTGAACATAAATTAATTTTAAAATATATAGGCAAATGAGCTAGAACTTTACTTGATTAACAGTGAATGAGAAAATATTTTCATACAAATAAAAATAAGTTCCAGGAGTTAGAAAAATAATACAGCAGGAAGGCACTTACCTTGTAAGCAGCTAATTTGGGTCTAATCCCTGCCATTACCTATGGTCCCTCAAATACTTCTAGGAGTAATTTCTGAGTGCAGAGTCAAGAGAAACCCTTGACCATTATGGGTGTAGAAATAAGAAATCAGGAATGTTACTTAACCCATATCCTCTCTCTTGAGAATGTTTTAAAAATCACTCACAATTTTTATATAATATTATTATATAATTATATAATATTATTAATAATATATGATTAACATAATATAATAATATTATAAATGCATAATGTTATGTTTATGTTTTATATATTATTATGGTTATGTATTTTAATAAATTTAGTTAAATAAAATGCATCACATAGTTGACATAACTGATCATAATACATTTGTTTCAAGATTACCAAAAGCAAGTTTATTATTAAAAAAAAATAGAAAGAAAAACTAAAAAAGTATGGAAGAGAAAAAAGAGAAGGAAAAGTTCAGTAGCAAGTATATTTGTAAAGATTATTGTATCACCAATGAACTCATTAAAGCAATAGCAGAAGGTTTAGTAAGCTCTTCTTTTTTTTTTTAAGGATAAGAGTTAAAGAAATACAGTAAAAAAAAAAAAAAGGTGTTAGAGTGGCAATTGTTGCTTTTTGCATAGGCCTAGCAAAATATGGGGGAAATAGAAAAAAAGCCTTGGCCTAAATATAAGGAGACCTTACCCCTGAAGTATTCTGGCATCAGACCCACTCTGGGCTCCAGGTATACTAAGTTGTCCTAGCTCTGAGTCATTCTCTGTGGTCCCAGTAGAATTTTTTTTTTTTTTTTGCACAATTGCTGTTGTTGGTGTCAGGTTTCTGTAGTTAGAGATCCTAGTTTCTGTCATATCTACCTTGAAGTCAGGATGTGGAGCGTCCTCTAGTTTCACCTTGCCATTAAGGGGCAATGCGGAGAACCCTGCCCTGAAAGCAGGTTGTTGCTGTTGCTAAGTCGTCTGGGTGTTAAAACGACCCTCTTTAGAGTAAGTCGATGCCAGGGCAGCGTTAGGGTCTTCCCTGGTAGGGATTTGCTTCCTGATGATTTTATAGACAACTGTGGTTGTTTCTTAGATGGTATCCATAATTCAGGGGTGAATGGACAATGCCAGTTCTGAGGCCAAAGCCATGTCATTATGACATGCTTATGTATTTTTATGATTGATATATCTGACACAAAAAATGTTTGGAATTTGCATTTTCTTTGTTTCTAATGTTCCATGTATTATGTTGCACCATTAGAAATTGCTTTTGGGGGGCTGGTGAGGTGGCGCTAGAGGTAAGGTGTCTGCCTTGCAAGCGCTAGCCAAGGAAGGACCGTGGTTCGCTCCCCCGGTGTCCCATATGGTCCCCCCAAGCCAGGGGGCGATTTCTGAGCACTTAGCTAGGAGTAACCCCTGAATATCAAACGGGTGTGGCCGAAAAACCTCCCAAAAATTGCTTTTTGGGGGCCAAAGAGATAGCATGGAGGTAAGTCATTTGCCTTTCATGAAGAAGGACTGTGGTTCTAACCCGGTATCCCATATGGTCCCCCCGAGCCTGCCAGGAGAGATTTCTGAGCATAGAGACAGGAATAATCCCTGAGCGCTGCTGGGTGTGACCCAAAAACAAACAAAAAATTTGCATAAATAAAAAAAGAACCCATAAATTTTATAATACAGGGGATCCTCCCACCGTGAACATGTGTCATGGGAACTTGACTTAGACTCCAGGTGATCAGACAGCGACTGTCTATCCCTGAACCTCAGATCCCAACCCATACAAGAGACACAGTTCCCTACAATAGCACCAGAAACCAAACTCCCCAGGGGAGTTCCTAATACCTCTCTGTCACCAACTTGAGCCAGGTTTATACAAATCCTGACGACAAGGAAACAGCAACAACTTGACTTAAGAGCAGGTTGCCCTACCTCATTACCTAACAGTAAGATGAAATCAGATGACACTTCATCTTTTGATACGCGCATAAAGCAAGATCACTAATTACAGAAGACTGACTTTGACAACTGTGACTGGGCAGAAGTTTTCCTGGAAGCAATAAGAAAGACCCTAGCCTAGTCTTCAGCCTAGGATTTGAACAAAAACCAGTATCTCTAATTCCAGAGGTCTAACTTTGACAATTACGACTGAGCAAAACTTCTGGAACCATAAAGAAAGATTATATTCTAGGCTTCGTCCTAGGCTTTGTCCTAGGATCTGTGCAAAAACCAAGATCGCTAATTACAGAAGTTTGATTACAACAAACTTGATGGAGCAGAACTTCTACAATCATAAAGAAAGACTATATCCTAGGCTTCATCCTATGATCTGTGCAAATACCAAGATCTCTAATTACAGAGGAATGATTTTTGTCAGCCACAACTGAGCAGAACATTTCCTGGTACCATAGAAAAACCATGGGGTTCGATAATGAGCATGTCTGATGCCTGTAGTTGTTCCCATGACAGTATTCTTTAAAGGTGGAGACATCCTGTATCTCTTAGGCCAAGGGAATTCCCTTTCTAATTTTCCCAATAATAACTATGCCTATGCTAAAATAAATAAATAAATAAATAAATAAATAAATAAATAAATAAATAAATAAATAAAGTACAAAACCTTTCCACACCAGCTCTGCTTCCCTTTTTTTCTTTCATCCCTTTTTTCTTTTTTTTATTGCTATTGTTTAGTAGCTGTTTATTGTGACTGTTGTGTGTTTTGTCATTTTTGTCATTGCTTCTTTTTCCTCCCTTCTTTTAAATTGATATTAATAGCTTCTAGAGGGGATTCCTCCCAGCTTTTGTTTTCTCAACTGAACTACAGAACTTGAATCATCTTGTTGTGCCTCATAAATTGAGAAAGGAAAAAAAAGTGTATGGTAGCAGGAACAAACAGTCACATAAACATTGAGTGGAAATAAATAATGATCAGGCCTAAATATCAAACCCAAAGTCAATGACAACAGAACCAAGATCTACAAATTAAATACAAACAGGACCTGTTACACTAGAATCCAGAGGGCAAAGGGGGGAGTTATGGGCTGCATGCTGGGAACAGGGGCAGAGGGAGGACAATACTGGTGATGGGAATTTACTGTCACTATGTACCTTAAATATAATTGTGAAAAACTTGTAATTCACATGGTCACAATAAAATAAACACAAACACAAAAATAAAGCAATTGTTTTAAATATTTGCTGGTCTCATTGTATGCATATGAAATTGCTTTTTGTAATTGAATATAATTAAATATAGAACTTCCATGAGGTTTCTTATTATTCCATGAGTGTAAGTTTTGATAGCATGGTCAAATAGGGCAACTTGAATTTATATGTGAGTAGAAGGCAGACTATGAGTCTGAATAAAACTAATTGCTTGGGACTTGAGCTTGAGTTGTATATTTGCAAAGCTAGATATAGGGAATTTGAAAGTGCTTAAGGAGGGGTAGGGTAGTCCAATTGGCACATATAGGTTTACATAATCAAGGTTAGGCAATTGAAAACGAGACAGCTGCTCAATCGCTTTTGGCACAAAAAATGTATAGATCAACTGGGATATCACTAATGTTTAACAGTTTTATTCTTTTTTTTTTTTTTTTTGGTTTTTGGGCCACACCCGGGGTTGCTCAGGGGTGACTCCTGGCTGTCTGCTCAGAAATAGCTCCTGGCAGGCACAGGGGACCATATGGGACACCGGGATTCGAACCAACCACCTTTGGTCCTGGATCGGCTGCTTGCAAGGCAAACGCCACAGTGCTATCTCTCTGGGCCAAACAGTTTTATTCTTATGATCATATCTTGGCCAATTACATTATCTTTGACCACCTAGGGATATAATATATTCTGATGTCAATACCACATCTGTGTTGTTGTATACAGGTATATTCTGTTATATTGATGTGCTGTAGAGTTTATAATAAATACACACTAATTTTGCTTTTTAAAAGTCATTAATTGAGGGAACATTATTTGTGTATGTTTACTTAACAAAGAAGGCATCCAAATAATTCAAACAATTTATGATGAAAATTTAAGACATTTATAAATAAATGTGTCAAGGAAAATTATTTTCTGTGTAATATATGCATAAAATATAGAAGAAAACTCTCATCACTAAGAGACAGTGAGTGAAAGAACTTAACAAATTGTAGCAACTTGGGTCTGAGTCAGTAGACATAAAGCATTCCAGAAACACCTCTATTGATGTTATGTCTAGCTAGTGCTTTTAAATTATGGTACTAGGAGCATACAATAAAGCAAATAAGAACAAAATGCCGGGGCCGGAGAGATAGCATGGAGGTAAGGCGTTTGCCTCTCATGCAGGAGGTCATCGGTTCGAATCCCGGCGTCCCATATATGGTCCTCCCGTGCCTGCCAGGAGCAATTTCTGAGCCTGGAGCCAGGAATAACCCCTGAGCACTGCCGGGTGTGACCCAAAAACCACAAAAAAAAAAAAAAAAAAAAAAAAAAAAAAAAAAAGAACAAAATGCCAGACAACTGGCCACTCAAATATTTCCCAGAATGCTTCTTACACTAAAATTAAATATATTTAATAGTAAAAATGTTTTCAGAAATTGCAAGTGTAACACTTTCACAGTGAAATTTATAATATAGTTTTTTTACAGTTGCAAAAAACAGTCACCCAAACCCAGACCTCATACTTGCTATTCCATTTAAAAGGCATGTAGATACTAGATTTCTCCTAAAACTTGTTCCATTTTCAAATTCTTTCAATTTACTTAATTCAAAATTTAATAAATTCCTTCTTATACTCATTAAATTTTTAGATTAAACTTTAGACATATTGGTCATATATTTTCCTTTCACATATCATACATATTTTTGTCTGCTAGCGATTTTTTTCTTCTTCATATGAAAACCATAAGTAGCATCAATCTTTTTTGTCTTCAAAACCAAAGTGAGACAGGGCATTGAGTTTACATGTAGAGTACCATGAAATAGTAAAACATTGGTAAAAATCAGTAAAAATTAGACAGATAAGTTATTCATTTCAGCTATGATTCCTCAATCATCTGGTAGATACTAAATAAAACACTGAAAAGCAAAGATTTCTCTCTCCATTCTAAGGCTAGTGTCACAAAGAGTAGGGACACCAAATTGTTTGTTTTACAATCATTCTTTCTTTAAAAAGCATGTACCCACTTAACAGTTCCAGACTGAATTATCAGAAAATTTACTGCTGTGGTCTTATTTTTCAAAGTAATATTTACATTATATTTTAAGAGAAAAAACCTGGGATAAATGAATCCTGGGCATTAGCCTCTGATTCAGCTTGGAGGAAGTGCCCATGCTCATGTTCCATCTTCACCTTGCATTGGCAGTCCTCCACCACCATGACCACCTTGACCACAGGACCAATGTCAGTGCAATTCAGTTGCAAATTCATTGTAGTAAACTTGGCGGGTGAGCAGTGGAAACAGAAGGCCTGAGGATGCTGTGAAGTTCCAGGGAATTGGACAGACCCACATTTCCCAAAGCAAAGGTTGTTCTGTACAATTACTTTCTCACAGTCTTCATGGGTTATAGTCTAAAAAAAGCAAATACATCTCCACTAATTATGTATTCATTTGGTTAACATACATGATATAAATGCAAGAGACTAAATATAAGGATTATTAAGATAAAAAATTTCAAAGCTTTCTAATTTTGTATATACTTTGCAATATCAAATCTCTAAGAACATAGAGTTTCTCAACTAAATTTATTTTATTGAATACATTAAAAAATTAGCCTTTAGGGAATCTCTAAATTAATATGAAAATACTATGTTATATGGTATAAACCAACTTTGGAAAAATGTTGTCCAATTCAATGTTTCCATATGGGGAAAAATAATTTAACAGCTGGCTTTTATAAAAGTGGCATGCCTAGCTTTCTACTTCTTACTGAATTGTGCAAAATAGATTATCAAGACATCTTTCATTGGATTGTTCATATAACAGAATGCCATGGGTTTATCCTATTTTACAGAAACTATAAAATTCAAAACTTTAAATTTGCATGGAGCCAAGTTGCAACACATATGCCTACAATACATGGCCTTTACCCTCCTCTAATCCCATACACCTGTTTAATAAGCTTTGCAAAATATGAGTTTGTTAAATATCTTATTTTAATTAGGAATTGATGTCAAAATAATTTGATTGCCTTATTCTTAGCAGCAATTTTCTAATTGCACATAAACTAACAAAGTAGTCATTATTATTTAAAAATGGACTTGTCATTACTATATATCCTTACATTTGAAGTAGAGTACTTAATAGCTGTGCACAGTTAATTACTTATAGTACAAACTGCTTAATTGGCAAGCATTACTAGATGTATAATTTTACTCTATATTGCATTGCTTTTGATTTGGTATCTTCAAATTTAAAAATCTGATTTTTCAATTTTAATTTAACATTTGAAGTGTGGGGGTTTTCAGGACAGTCTGGAAGGAATAGATTGTAGAATGTCTTTCTCTTTAACATAATAGTATGGAATTAGTAAAGAATAACCAAAAATCAGCCAACACCTCATAGATTAGGAAGACAGGTGTTTCTAAAAGGAGGAATTGTGATTTCACACCCAGGTTATTTTTCAAAATTCTATAGTAATTTAGAAATGATATGGTAACTTCTGGCTGAAAAACTTAATGTAGTTGACAGATTTTTTGAATTGAGAGGCATAAGATACAGAGAAGCAGATAGCATAAATGAAAAAAAAGTGATTTCAGCTATATTGAAATCAAATATATCTACAATATGAACAATGAGTGACTCTTTTATCCATGATGTAATATTATATAGAAATACAGATAAAATTCATGATAGTTATTCTAAATTCTCAAGGTTGTCAATAAAGAAATTTCTAAAAGAAATATCTAGAAAATAAGCTTTTTTTTTTTTTGATCCAGGAACTCCACTTTGTAGAATATATCCCAATGGCCTCTTCAAATGAAGAGAAGACATTTGCCTCCCTATGTTTCTTACAGCTCTATCCACAATAGCCAGAATCTGGATACATCCCATGTTCAAAAATAGATGCTTGGATAAAGAAATAATTGCACATATACACAATGAATTATTAATTGGCCATGAGAAATCATAAAGTCATGCAATTTTCTGCTACATGGAGGGAGGTAGTGAAGTTAGTCAGCAGAGAAAAACTGACATCAAATGACCTCTTTCATATGCAGAATATAAAGAAAGATAATAGTAGAAATTCAAATATCCAAAGATAATTAAAATAAAGACAATTAGAACTACTATTCAATAGGAAACATAGGAATGCACCTATCTTTTCTCCATTTCTCAAGTTTATAACTATATAGTCTTTGTTATCTTTCTAGATAGACTACTGTCGACAATAAACAGAAATAAAATACCCAAAAGCAAACATTTGTAATAATAAGAATTATTACTAATATTGATAGTTCTAAAATGCTCTTCTCATAGCATTTCAGAATACCAAGAAGCAATAAAGATGCTTGAAGGAAATATAGGGAACATAATTATTTTTTACCAAATCTTAAGATGGATGTTCTAGAACCAAATCTGGGAGTTAGGCAAAATGAGCAGCTTTTTTGCCTCTATCCTAGCCATACACTATCTTCCGTAAAACCCAACTTCTACCCTCCACATCACAGAGAAAGAAAGCAAATACCTGACTGAAGGGCACTGTCCTACAGGTCTCCTGATGCACTTCATGGCTTTTGATAGGCAAGACGACCCCCTGAGAAACTTGACTCATCCTGAACATAAAGTGGTGCCAGAATTTCTTGGCTTCTTCCCGAAGGGGTGATTTCTCTATTTGCATCCCAGACAATGACTGAGTGAGGGTCTTCGTCCTGGGAGGAATGTGCTCACTAGCCAAGTCTGGAGGTGAATTCAGTTCTCTCTCAGGCTTCTTCCAGAATCTCCCTAACCTGGACAACAACTTTTCTCTCTTTTTCTGTCTTTCCCTGGAAGAACCAGCCCCTATCAAGTGGGGCATTGCAACAAACAAGTCAGGCTTCTCCTCAACTTCCTCTTGGTTGTCTCTAAGTAAGTCTCTGCGATTCCTTTGTAGAAGAAATTGATAATTGTGGCTCTGTTTACCATGTTTGTGCTCCACAGCCTTCCCAAGAGGTAGAAGAAGCACCAGCAACTGAAGTAGAAAGAATTGCATTCTGTCAGCAAGTTGTTTTAGCTTCACAAGATGTTGGAGGCTTTCAAAGAGAGGCAGGCTCTCTATAAGACTGTCAACAAGGAGATCCTCTATATAGATACCTGCATGTGGGAAGAGAGAGCAGGTGGTCAATTGTCAGCCAGAGTAAGCATATTTAGTGTTTGCTTGAGTGATGGGGTGCTAATGGTGTTTTGTCTTTACTTGGGTGTTGTGTATTTTAGGAGGTCACAATGAAAGCCTGGCATCCTGGGGGTCATTAGCTGACACTTGACTGCCTGACTTAAAAATTATTTAATTAAAGAACCATGATTTACAAAGTTATTGGAGTTGAGTTTTAGACATATTTCAACACCAATCCCACCACCAGTGTTAACTTCCCTTCTCTAGTGTTGCCGTATTTCATCCTTCCTCACCCTCATATTTCCCACCCAGCCAGCCACTTCAGTATCAACCAAACACCTCCTTTGCCCAGATTTCCCAGCACATTGTTAAAATAAAGAGTAGGGCTCACATTTGCTGTGCATCTGCTGGGCCAGAACAGACAAGATGTGTTTTGTGAGAGATGACTATCAAATGCAAATTAAGGTCTACATGGATTTAAATACTACATGTTTAAGACCTTCACTAATTATGCGCATTGACACACACAAACACAATAGTAACCAAAGAAAATATTTTTGAAGCATAAAAAAAAGGAAAAAATGTTTCATTTGTTTAGCAGAGGACTCACGCTCCTTTTAGATATGAATTACAGAGTAAATGGAATGAATTCTTATCCATACAAGGAAACTCACAGTTACAAAATTAATCCCTTCACTGTTAGAATGAAATACTCAGTGCTATGTTTCACAACTCACCAGATAAAATAATTTACAAATTTCTCAGGTAATTCCTGATAGCTCATCAGTCTTCAGTGAGGAGGAGAAATGTCTCTCTCAAGTCTATTGATCTTTTGTCTTTCTCTAAACAAAGAGCTAGACTTGAGAACGTGGATTCTAAGTAGATTTGGTAGCTCTGGGCATGAATCTAGCAGTTAATTTTCTTGCTATACTGAATCCACATCATCTCTTATTCTTGTGATTGTGGAACAGGTTTAAATAGAGGAGACAAATATCTGTTTTCAAATATCAAAGAAAAAATGTGTTAAGTAGTATTATTCAAAATGGTGACAAATCAGATAAGATTATAAGAAACAAAACTGAAATATCCAAATTTAATTAGCCCTTCAGATAATCTGAACATTATTGCTATCACGAATCAATTGTTAGCTGCTTATATATATTTGTGTGTGTATGTGTGTGTGTGTGTGTGTATATATATATATATATATATATATATACACATGATAAAACTTTAGGTAAATCTCTTCATCTACAATAGTAAATTATATTTAAAGGAAATCTCATTTGTTTTCAATTCTTTTGTTTTGTTTAGTTTGGTTTTTTTTTGGGGGGGGGGTCACACCCGATGACACTCAGAGGTTACTCCAGGCTTTGCACTCAGAAATTACTCCTGTTTCAAATGGACCATATGGGACACCAGGGATCCAACTCAGGTTCGTCCTGGCAAGGCAAATGCCCTGCCACTATGCTATGGCTCGGACCCATTTGTCTACAATTCTATTCAACCACTATATTTAAGCTGTATCAAATATCCATAGAACCATGACTATTAATTAGAGTTGACAAAAATGAAATGAGTATTAGTTTGTAATTTTTTCAAGTATTCTTTATTTTTTTATTTATTTATTTATTTTTTTTTTGGTTTTTGGGCCACACCCAGCGGTGCTCAGGGGTTACTCCTGGCTGTCTGCTCAGAAATAGCTCCTGGCAGGCACGAGGGACCATATGGGACACCGGGATTCGAACCAACCACCTTTGGTCCTGGATCAGCTGCTTGCAAGGCAAACGCCGCTGTGCTATCTCTCCGGGCCCTCAAGTATTCTTTAAAATGACATGCTGTTTTAATTTAATTCCCCTCAGCCATCTAATGCAGTAGGCTTTTTAAAGATGTCCACTCTGCTCTCTGATTATAAATATAGTATGGAAGCAAGCTGTGTTAGATTTCCTGATTGCTTTTAAGATTCATTTCTCAATGACTAAACTTTCATTGCCATTAGCCATGCAATCTAGCTTTTCCCCAAAGTGCAAAAAAGTAATGGATGTTTCAGGTTTCTAAACTCTAAACATATGATACAATTAAAACAATTTCTGTTGAATTCAAATTTTTAGGAGTATGAGGAATAAGCATCATGTTAAATACTGGAATATGATACAATTATTTAAACTTGTTCTATGCCCTCCAGCATAAGAAAAATCCTTTGTTATAAATTGTGCAACATTATTATAATTGCTATAGGAATATGAATTATCCATTCTTAAGCCTACATTTAGGTTTAAATCCTCCTTCTTATGATCCTAATTTTGGTTTAGAAACTACTCATAGAATATTTTTGTTGTTCTTCTGTCACTTTTGTAAGAAAATGTACCAACCCCTTAAGGGGTAAATCTGGCAAAGTAAAGCATTTGGTTATGAGGACAATAAATAGCCTGTCTCCATCTGCTGCCTTTTGTAGCAAAGGGAAGATAATGTTCACACCTGAGTGTCCTTTTTAGACTATTCTAAAGTGACATCTGATTCTTATTCAAGAATATATGGGGAAATTTGGTGGTTTTTAGAAAAATCAACACTGCTTCTGTGGGTCTTCAGATATACTAGTTCCTTCCAAATATAGATGAAGTTAAATGCAGATAGGGCTGGTATGATCTCCAGCATAGCAAGAAGCTGGAGTGTGAAGAGAGCAGCACAAATGGTTGGTGTACTTAGTGCCAAATGCCATGGTGAAAAGTAGGCCCTAGCTCACAAGAGGCAAACCCTCTGAAACTATTTTTGAATGCCTTCAAGCCTGCCTGAGAACCAGAGTAGCTAATCTAATTATTCATTCACTGTAGTTTACAACTCACAGTCACTATGACTTGAATTCTGATTTCAGCTTGCTTTCCTAGGCAGTCAAATGTACCCAGGACTGGTTTGTTCTCCCAGGGAACCTGTTAGAAGACAATAATAGCCCTGTATTTTTTTATCCTTCTTACAGAACCATGGAAAGGAACTAACATGCTGTCTAATACTCTTAGTGGGGGCAAGAAAAAGGCTAAGTGCTTTCCTGAAAACCCCAGACCTAAATCAACAAAAGGTGAGAGGCAGTGTGGGCAGGAGGTGGACATCTGTGTTAAACAGAACTGAGAACCAGAAAAAAGAAGTTGAGTTAATGGATTTGTAGATGAAATCTGTTTTGGGTGCAGATCATTGCTTCATATCTACCTTTTTAATTAGAGAATAATGAGAGCCCTGGGAGTTTAGATTCGGGAAGGCAGAATCTTCTTCTTCTTTTCCAAAGAAAGGAGAGGACAAATTCTAAGAAATACTTTATATTTAATCTAGAAAAGTATTCAAAACTCAAATTTCTGTGCCCAAACTGCCTTCCTTGTTACATTCTATGTTAAGGATAATATAGCAAGATTCTTGTTCCTCAAGCTAATCCACTCATAGGGATTGTTCAATCAAGATACATTTCAGTGTTAGCTTGTTTCTATATTAATACAGTGATGTGAGCATGATTTTTGTCTTGGCCTAATGGAACTTGAAAAACTACAAGAATTGCCCAGTTTATTGAAAATAAGCCATGCAAATAAACCTACACAGGCAACTTTTGTATTGATTGGGAACTTTTAGGCAGAAATAAAACTCAAAGAGGGGCCAGAGCAGTAAGGGGTCTGCCTTGCCTGAGCTAGCCTAGGACAGATTGTGGTTCAATCCCCCAGTGTCCCATATGGTCCCGCAAGCCAGGAGCAATTTCTGAGCACAAAGTTAGGAGTAAACCCTGAGCGTCACTGGGTGTGGCCCAAAAAGCAAAAACAAACAAACAAAAAAAAAACAAAATAAAACTCAATTTATTTATATTCAGTCTCCTTGTAATTTCTAGTTGTGGAGACCACACTGGACAGTGTCGAGCGAGGGGCAGGGTCACAGATGGTGTGCAAGGAAGTCAATGTAGTACTAGGGGCTTGAACTCCAGGCTTTTCACACATGCTTTACCACTTGAATCACATTCTTAACTTTAGCAAGATTTTTTTATTTGTTTGATTTTGGTCCACCACCCAAGTGGTGGTCAGGGATTACTCCTGGTTCTGTGTTCAAAAATTACTCCTGGCAGGCTCGGAGGACCATCTAGAATGCCGGGGATTGAACCTGGGTCCCATCCGGGTCTGCCGCATGCAAGGCAAACATCTTACCATTATATATTGCTCCAGTCCCCCAGCAAAAAATTTTTTGTCATTTATTGTGTACTGAATACAGTCTGCCGCATTTTTATACTGAGGTCTTAATCTCCATTATCTCAAAATATAACTGTATTTTTAGAGATAGAACTATTAAAAATGTAGATACCAATCCACTCAGAAAATAAGGCAAGGCAGAGAGAAGACATAAAGAGAAATGACTATTGATAAGCCAAGGATCTTTTACCTTGAACCTCGAGCTCCCACAGGCTTAAGAAGATAAATTCTTGCTATGTAAGTTACCCAGTCAATAGTCTGTTGTTATAGCAGTATGAGAACATAAGACATTGCACAAAATGATAAAAATGTATAGTTAATAAATAGGGACAAATATTAAGTGGTAGAGAGCACACCCCCAAAACTATGCATATCTACTTTTAGGCAATGTCTTGAAATTTGTTAGGTTTGTACTCATCTATCATTATCTCTCTACCTTTAAAACTCTCACAAAGAGCAGGATTTTATAACATTGAATTGTTTGTTTGCTTGTTGATTTTTGTAAGGATTATGTATTATTACTTTCACAAGTCATGGGTGAAAATTACATGTGACTAGTCTACTATTTACTAAGAATTTAAAGAAGGCTCCTGAAATCTGGTGATATCAGGTAGGCAATGGAAATATCCTCACCATATGCCCCATCTGCCGACCCTACTGCTAGATGGAGTCCATGACCTCTAACTACATACAACTCAGCCATGCTCCTTTTTTTTTTTATCATTTCTCAGGTTTCAGAAAGCTGACCTCAGAGAGAAATATGTGAGTGGAAGTGACTATGTATTTGAAACCAGAACATAGTAATTGTTCCCGGCTCTGTCTCACATCTACTCAACTATGAGATCTCAGATATGTAACTTCATTTTTCCAATTTTTTTCCTGTATTCCTCTGTTGGTTCATTGCTTTTCTTTTTACCCCAAGTAAAGTGACATTCCTGGATAACATAAATGTCAATATAGATCATATGACCAATTACCTGTCAATGATATTACATGATGGTCCAATGCCTGTCTGAAATCAGATGTCCCCTTCCCAAGCCAGCATGAACATTTCCCATTGCATTCTGATTCCTGTTATTGCCCAGAAACAAATCACTTCTGCACTGTGAATTTCACAATCTACAATCCACATTTTGTTCTTTCAGTTGTATGACTCAGTTGTTCCTATACCATCTCTTTTTTGCTTTATCCCTATCATAAGATTACCACAACTATAGTAAAATAATTATTTCTTTGGCCATGTGCTTAACATATATCTCCACTTTATATTTCAAAATACATTCATATAGGTATTATACTCTTTTTGGTCATCATTTTAGACAACAGACAATTATTTCCATGCATGAGCTATATTTTAAAAAGTAGTTTATGAAGAATGATTGAGTTAAACCAGAGAGCTAACATACCATATTACATACTAGCATGTGTGAGGTTCTGAATATAATCTCTGATGGTTCAAAGGTTCCAACACCACATTGACCCCTGGGTATAATAATGGTAGCCCTAATGATTAATAATTAATTAAAACAAGGTTTAAAACCATTAGAATAAATTAGGTTTATCATTACCTAGAACAACCTTATAGGGTAATAGCACTTAATAAAAATGTATTAGTGAGCCAGAGAGATAATTAATACAGGGGTTAAGTCATTTTCCTTGCATGTTTAATCCCTATCACTACCAGTAGTTCTTAGAGCATCATCAGTTGTGAGCCCTAAGCACAATTAAGTACACCCCCCCCAAAAAAATGAGTGAGTGAATAAATATCTAACTTTTCTGATCTTTCATTTCCACCCTTGTCTCACTTGACTCCAAAGTACAATATTCTCTACTCTCTTGCCCTGTTATCCTTCTTTGTACTCAAATTGATCAATGATCATTATCACTCTCTGCACCTATTTGCACTACCCTGCAAATTTGAAATGTTCACTTTTTCTGAGAAATAAAATGACAAAAATTGATTCTATACAAATGAACTTTTTCATCTTAACTGAATCCTCAACTAAGTTTAACAATCTGTTTAATTATCTTATGAACTCTCTTTTTTGCAATGAGATTGCATTTTTATCTTTTCTAAATATCTCAGACTTTGATGACCTTACAACTTTTAAAATTTTCAGTAAATGATCTCACCATTTTTCCACAAAAAACATAGATGCTATTTGACTATAAAATGCACCAACTGTTTCTCCTTTATACATTGATTGAGATCCCATCCTTTCCAGTTAACTTAATCAAATAAAGTTGAGTCATATATCAAATTTCCCTTAGTCTACTGTCTCCCATCAGCAATTTTGTTTAGAGTAATATTAAAATAGCTCCAATGAAGCCATGAGATGATGATTGTGACTAAAATATCTACTTTACAAGTGTGAAATGTTAGTTTGATTTCCAGTGCTATCTCATGCTTAAGCATGATTCTGGTAATTCTGGTTTTTGTAGCAGGCAGTTCTACTGTCTGTGATCTCTGGTACAATAAAAGATTTCTAGCTGTATCATAGATAGTTGTAAGCAACCCATAAATAAAAGAGTGTAACCCCTAATAAGCATTATGATAGCCTGCTATAACAATAGAAGGAAAGAAGGGAAGAAAAAGAAATGAAATGAAATACAGTCTCAAAATTTCACAAAATATTTCAGTTTGTGCACTTCAACACTGTCTTTTGCATTTGCTGGCTGGCAGATTTGTGGGGAAAAGACTCAACTTTCACCTCTACTCTTTCACATTTTCTTATACATCAACCTATAGGAGTAAAGCTTTGTTCCAATTCTTTTAAACATGCATTCCCAGACTCAGCTATGTTTTCTTACATGGGTGATCAACTAGAGAGCTCAGGAGGCAGTATTGAATTCATTTCAAAATGAATTTGGTCCAAAATAAAATAGCAAGAGAAAGACTAGTGTAAGCAAAGAACTGTAATGTAATTAAGATATTTTAAACTATAAAAACAGACCTGCTTATCAGCCAACAGCTGGATAGTAAAGACTACCAATGGCACCATCTCATCAACACCCTGGGGGCCCCAAAAGAGGTTTTTAATTTTTTTTTTTTTTGCATTTACCGATTCTTCAAAGTTAACTTGATTTGGGTGCAGAATATCTTTCTCAACAGTGAGAGAAGTTTCCAGGCGGCAGAGTCTGTGTTTGCTGGAAACTGAATTATTAACAGCTTTGAAAAGGATTTTGTTCAGTATCTTTTTCTGCTTATTTTCTGTTCCTGGCTTTTAATCTATACTTAGAAGTTACTGAATTTTTGCTTCATCATACCAAATTTCATAAACTTCTGACACAGATCTTCATGGCTTTTTTCTCTCTCAGTGATAGCTCTTTGTCCTGGAGAAATAGCCTTAATAATTGATGGTTAGGCTCTATTTAAAAATTACATTTTTATTGAATCTGGGAGGATTCAAAAACTTTTCTAGGCTGGAGCAGTAGTACAGAAGGTAGGTCACTCGTCATATCTATGGCTAACCAGGATTCAATCCCTGGCAACTCATATGGTCACCAGCTTACTGCTAGGATTGATTCCTGAAGCACAGAGCCATGACTAAGCCCTGAGCATCACAGGGTGTGGACTAAAAACCAATAAATAAATAAATAAATAGATAGATAGATAGATAGATAGATAGATAGATAGATAGATAAAACTAATCTTTATTTTTTAACCTGGCCACTGTCTCAGAGTAGGTCTCTGACCTTTATCCCCTCTGCCAATTTCCTGGCTAGTCTCTCCTGAAAGATAATTACATTACTATAAAAGAAACGTGTGCCAACAATCTGTTTGTGTGTTAGGTAACTTTATTCATCTTGTAAACGGTTTTCTTCCAGTTGGAATGGGTGGTGTGTCACCAATAGACACGCATGTTGAGGGCATCTGCCTTAAAACCATTTCCCTACTGGCCACCTTGCCAGCTTTTGCTTATACAGTACAGGCAGCTTGGGAGAACCATATTGTCCCTATAAGCTCATAACACATGGACAAATGATTAAAAACACATGGAAAACAGTACCAGAGCTAAGTTAAAATTCAGCTGGGAATGGAAAATCATCTTGCAAAGTTTTCAACTGATTCAGGGCCAAATGTAGGACAGAATGCAAGAAGAAGTTGCCAAAAAGAGTGGGAAGCTGGAGAAATTAAACAACATGGTGGCTAGAAAGCCTAAAACAATGATACCTTGTATGGACAACTCTCAGAAGCTCTCAAAACGGGAGGCTGTAAAACCAGCCTGGAAGTCTGGAAATATTAAGACCTTTATTTCAGACAAGGTTTTAGACAGATTTATATTTTCTGCCCTCTATAAATAAAGGTTGGCTTGATAATCTTGGCAACACCTCTGCAGATGCATAATGTTAAGTATTTGTAAAATAAATATTAAAATATTACACATTTTCCCCTTGGAGTTTTGGGGATTAAGTCACAAGGTGCATGAAACAAAGTGTAAAAATAGCATGACAATTAAATGTGAACTCAAAACGGAACCTTATAGCCAGACTTACCTTGGTGTTGGTAACTGCTTTTGGATGCAGTAAGTTATGCAGACATTTCTTACTTTTGCAAAAGTTAAACTCAACTCAAATCTGAAACTATAAGCCTTTTATTTGTGGCTAGTCACTGACTTCACCCAAGGATTCTAACAGTAGGAGATCCGTAGACATGAAAGTTTTTACTGCAAGTCTCTTCTGTAAGCCCCAAACTACCTCTTTGTCCATTTAGCACCATTTAAGTATGCATGCTCATTTGGGGGCATGAAGATTTCTAAATATATATAAATTTTTTTCAGAAATATTAAATGCAAAAAATTTTGAAAATATGACTCCATAAAAAGTTATTCCTAGAAAATAACCATCATTCAAGTTCAATCTATTAACAAAGCAAACAACCCTCTCATGTGAAAAACAATTCTTTAGTTTTGTTTGTTTTTTGTTGTTGTTTTTTCTTTTTTGGCAACAAGGTTGCAATGTGTATGCTAGATCATATTTTAAAGGCAAAATATATGAGGGTTTTAAAAAGGCTTTCTTGGTCATCTGGATTTCTAAAAAAAATGATCTACAAGTATATCTATGCTCAACACAAATGTCCTAATATTTGGGAAAGTTCTCACTTGTAACATGAAACTTTCAAGTCCTTAATCTCCCACTTCCAGTTACTTCTTAGCTTGTCCTGGTGAAGACAAGAACTGTTTGAAGTTTTCAACCTCTTCCATGTACATTACATTATACATATGCACTCAAGTGGGTATGCACAAATACACACATGCATACTTGGATGGACTTCCCTATTAAAGTTTCAGCTATATTTACTACAATTTCACATTTAATTTTGGTAGTAATTTTTCCAAAGTGTTACTGTTATTTCTATTTTATAGATGATGTATTTATAAAAATATATTTTATAGATAAGTTTAAGGAATTTAAAACATATACCTGGAAGTGTTTTAAGATACAAATTCAAATAAAGCTATATTTTTATTCCTAGTTTCCCTACTGCAAATAACTATTAAAGTGTTACATACATTGTTTTTATTTTGCTATTTTAAATCAACTATGTGATAATTATTTCATAGGGAAAGTATAATATTCAATTAAGTATTTTTCTGACATTGGGCATTAAAAATTTTTAATTTGCAAGTTTATTGCAATGAACTAGAGATCTTCATGCATAGTTTTCCTTTTCTATCAAAAATGTCTCATCATGGGGCTACAGCAGTGATGCAAGCAGCAGGACGTTTGTCTTGCCTGCGCTAACCTAAGACCTAAGACAATCCCCCGGCGTCCCATATGGTACCCCAAGCCTGGAGTGATTTCTGAGCACATAGCCAGAATTACCTCTGAGCATCACCAGGTGTTGCCCAAAAAAGAAAAAAAGTTTCATCATAATATGGAAATAAGTTGATCACTTCTCTTTCTCTAAATAGCTTTATTGGCGTAACAAACATTTAATGTGTCCAATTTGAAAAATTCTGACATATTTATGTGTTACTATAATCAAGTTAATGGCTATAACTTGGAATATCACTCCCAAGATTTACTTATGTCCCCTTGCAAGGAAATTCATTATCCTTTTCTCTCACTATCAGGCAATGTCTGATTTATTTTTTTGCCATTCTAGATTTATTTATATTTTTTGTTTGTTTTTTGAGTCACACCTGCAGCGCTCAGGGGTTTCTTCCGGCTCTATGCTCAAAATTGCTCCTGGTAGGCCCCGGGGGACCATATGGGATGCTGGGATTTGAACCACCAACCTTCTGCTGCAAGGCGAATGCCTTTTCTCCATGCTATCTCTCCAGCCCCTCATTTATATTTTCTATAATACTATGTTTTCTATAATGGAGTATAGATACACATTGGAGTTGGTAAAATTTATATCACTGAACGCAATTATTTTGAGAATCAGCTTGATTTGTCAACAACATTTCTTTTTATAAGCTAAAAACCTAGGGTGTTTTATTATAAACCTAAAGAATATTTTTATTTGTAAGAAACTGTCATGATAGCAAAGTGTAAATAGTGTAATAGTTTGGACCATTGTCTGCAAGGCAACTATGAAAATTCTTTTGGTTGTTAACCTACTTTTCTTTTTTTAAAAAAAATTTGGGAGTCACATTTCAGGTATTCAGGATTCATTCCTAACTCAATGCTCAAGAACTCTGGTGGGTTTGGGGACAGTATGCAGTACAAGGATCAAATGAGTTTGTCACAAGCAAGGCAAATGCCAAATCCCTTACCTCCTGTACTATCTCTCTAACTCATGATTAGATAGTTAAAAAAAAAAAAAAGTGGGGGTTAGGACAACAGTACAACAGGTAGGCATGAGGCCTACCCAGGTTTGATCCACTGCACCACTTCCAACCCTGCCAGGAACATCCCTGAGCACAGAGCTAGGAGTAAAGCCATGAGCAAAGTCAGGTGATCCCCTAAAAAGCCACCAAATTAATTTTCAAAATGTTTGTATCGTTTTCTATTTCTAACATTTGTATATGAAAGTTTCTCCGTATTTTCACGCACATTTGGAAAGATTAATCTCTTTCATTTTAGCCATTCTAGTAGATACATCATATTATTTCATTGTGACTTATAATATATGTCATGGAATGATTTAATATTTCTTCCTCTTGGTTAAGCTTTCTGAGCTTCATATCTTTGTACAACACTTTGAACTATACATTTAATTTCTATAATAGTTATAGGTTTATTCCAGTTGGGTTTTTTTCTCCTTAATTAAGCTTTTGGTTGTTTTGTATTTCATGGCCACACCTGGCTATGCTCAGGGCTTACTCCTGGTTCTATGCTCAGGGATCACTGCTAGTGAGTGGGGGACCATCTTGGGCTCTGAGGATAGAACTTGAAATGGATTCATGCAAGGCAAGCATCTTATCTGCTGGTAGTTTGGAAGTTTGTTTTTCAAGAAATGTGTCTATAAGCTTTATATTGCAACAAGTTACAATATTTATTCTATTTTTAACAGCTATACAACATATAGTGATGTTACCTTTCATTCTTTATATTTTCTGTATCCTTTTACTTTCTGATGATTAATCATTAGATATTTACCAAACTTAGTAATTCTCGAAGAACAATTTTTTGTTTCATTGATTTTCTCTGTTTCTTTGTCCTTTATTTCATTGATTTATGCTATAATATTTTTGTCTGCTTGGTTCTTTTCTGGTTTTTAAAGTAATAGTTCTGCTTAAGTTTTCAATGTAGTAGCCATTAATGGTATAAGTTTTCCTTTAAGTTCTGCTTTACTAGCAGCCCACAAATACTGATAGGGTATATCTTCGTTTTAATTCAACATGTTTTATTTCCGGTTTTATTTCTTCCTTTATCCCTGAGTTAAAGAAGTCTCTAATTAGTTTAAAAGCATTTAAGGATTCTATAATTGATTTACAATTTAAACCCCTTATAGTCAGAGAACGTATTTTGTATGACATGAATCATTTTAAATTTGAGATTCATTTTGTGTTCCAGAAAACGATCTGCTGGTATGTTTCATGTGCACTTGAAGAAAAAGTGCATTCTACCAGTATTGAGTGGACATTCTTCAACTGTCAATCGGAATACTTTGTTAACAGTGTTAACACTTATCCACTTGTTAATTTACTGCCTACATGTTTCATCACTGATTGTGATTGCTGACCATAATTACAGGTCTATTTCTCTTCGCAATTCTATCAGATTTGTCTTCATTACTTTCTATTAGAAGCAAAAAAAATGTTTAGGATTATATGTTCTTAATATATTCATGTTTAAATTCATGTTGCTATAAAAATACTACTCAGACAATCTAATATTATTTACTTTTTGGTAACAAAAGAGTAAAGAATGTAAAAGATAAAAATACAGTTTAAAGGTTGCAATTATCTTTTTCCATTCTTTTATTATAATTACGTACTACTTAAAATGTATTTGTATGCAGCATACAAATAAAGCATATTTCTTATCTGGATAGGATTAGCTTGCTCTTGTAAAGTAAACTATATATACAGATGGGGACAAAAATGTGAATTCATACTTTATTGCTTAGAACTATTTCAGATTATCATGAAGACCTTTTATGAAAGTGTTGGCTTATTTTTGTTTCTTTCTGCCTTAAGATAAATTAAACTTGGGCCCGAAGAAATAGCACAGCGGTGTTTGCCTTGCAAGCAGCTGATCCAGGACCTAAGGTGGTTGGTTCGAATCCCGGTGTCCTATATGGTCCCCTGTGCCTGCCGGGAGCTATTTCTGAGCAGACAGCCAGGAGTAATCTCTGAGCAACGCCGGGTGTGGCCCAAAAACCAAAAAAAAAAAAAAAAAAAAAAAAAAAAAAGATAAACTAAACTTTATTGCCTAGCAGAAAATAAATTATAAATGCTGTCCAAAATACTCAAAACTGCCTCCTAGAAAACTCCAGTGGATGTTGTCTTTACCAGTTTGCCTATTCTGGACAGCTATATGTGCGACTTTTGATAATAGCATATTCATTTCCTGTATAATCCTGTTCAAAAGACCTATATAAGTAATTTTAAGAAAATGATGGCATTCAGAAAATTATAGATATTCAGACACTGCCACCAGTAAGAACTTGCCCATGATTAATGAAAAAGGAAGATTAATAAAATAGTACTGTAAATTAAAAACATGTCAAATCAGATTATCCTTTCCATTAGGCAACAATATAAACAACCAAAAACGTGGCTATGGCAGGACAAAGACAGGAAAAAAGTATTGTGGATGAGACAGATCAACACAACAAATGAATCAATTTATTTTGGAGTTTTCCAAAATGAACTTTTACATGGTTATTTTTAATAGCACTTTTACTGGAATATCTTCCTTCACATAAAATCCATCATTGAAAAGTGGTTTTTAGTATAAACAATATTGTTGTTAAATTATAACCAGTATCTAATTACAGAACATTGTTATCCATAAAAAGAAATTCTATTAGTAGCCTATTCTTCCTTCTACCTCCTGGCAACTTGTAATGTATGTATTTATAGATTTAATGTATGGATTTGCTTATTCAAACATTACATACAAAAAAGTCTTATCATCTGTAATCCTTTTTATCCATCTTCTTTCGATTGCAATTCTGTTTTAAAGTGTATGGTGAATTTTGAAGGGGTGAATTTGGGCCACACCCAGAATCTGCACTCAGAAATCTCTCCTGGCAAGTTCTGGGGACCATATGGGACGCCAAGAGTCAAAACCCAGGTTGTCTGTGTGCACGGCAAACTCCCTACTGCTGTACTATGGCTCCAGCCCTTGTGTATGGTAAATTTTAGCATACTTAACATTCAAAATCTTGGGGGCTGGGACACAAACAGTGGTTCTGGTGACTACTCTCAGCGCTGTACCTGAGAGTTGTTCCTAAGGGAGCTCAAGTGACATTAGGATTCAAAGTTGAAACAGGATCATGCATACAAAACATATACTCTACTCCATTAAGTCATCTTCCTGGAACTCATTAAAAGATAACTTTATGGGCAGGAGAGAGCACAGCGGTAGGGCATTTGCCTTGCAAGCGGCCGACCTAGAGCCAACAGTGGTTCGAATCCAAACAGCCCATATGGTCCCCCGTGCCAGTCAGGAGCGATTTCTGAACAGAGAGCCAGAAGTAACCCCTGAGCGCCGCCAGATGTGACCCCCCCCAAAAAAGATATTTTTATTTAACTGTAGTCATTTGTTCAGGAGTATTAGGTACATAAATATGAGATTTGTTTAGAATTTGGAAGAACCTAATATTAATTAGTCTTACTTTAATTTGAGGTAGTCCATAAGGGTATTGGATTTTATTATATCAAAATTATATTATGTTGTAAAACCAAGTTACAGTACATTAGAATATAAAATGATACATTCTCTTACTTATTCTTTCTACGTCAGGAATTTCCAACTCATACTTTTGGTCTTTTTGTAAAACAATTATTGCAAAAAAATTAGCTAGATTGGAAAATATTAGTTCCTAGTTTTATTATGGTAACAGGAAATTTGGGACAACTGTTATCGACACTTTGACCTGATTATCAATTCAACAATTTCACACCAGTGTCTAAATTAGGAGAGAAATATGACAAAAGATAGCTTGAGCTGTTTGTTAGTCATTTCTTTTCATTTCTGAAAATAAATTATATAATCAATGGTTTTCTTTGTGATTTCCTCACTAATAAAAATATAGATAATATAATCAATGGTTTCCTTTGTGATTTCCTCACTAATAAAATATTATGCTTAAACATCAATTAGAACATAGCATATGTGCACTATGTTTTTAAAAATATCCTATTTTGTTTACTACGATATATTCAGTGCATGGTTTGACACTAGCCATTTAATGTTTAACAAATTTCATATTCATTAAATAATTAGTGGATGGGTAGCAGCAGCATAGAAACCATATAACTAAAGGCTAAAATCGAAATAGTAAGGATGTACTGATGTTTTGAATATGTTTCTTTACCCCCTTTTAAAATTGGTAGAAAGAAAAAAAAGAAACCTTTTTATGCTTTTGAGATCCTTATTTAGACACAATATGTATTTTTATATGTTATGAGATCTGAAAATATTTGTAAAATAAAGATGTATGTGAGATTATACTCTGTTTTACCCAAAACAAAAAATAAAATAAATTGGTAGATTATGAAATACTAAAAACTAAAGAAACAGTAGCTCAGAACTAGAAATAAGTTTATTAATTGATATAACACTAGATATAATACATTTAATATGATGCTTTTTTGTAAACATTAATCAGCACCAGTCTATGATTTTAATTATACAGAACATTGGTGTTAACAAAATATGCAAATATTCCTTTTTGCGTACTAAAATTAAAAAGATATGTGTAAATAAAGCCTACCATGTTCATCCTACTATTTCTTGGAAGGTGATAAAAAATAGAAGTTTGTCATGAGTTCATTATATAACTGAGATGATTAGGCAGCATTCTAGCCCTTCTCTTGAAAGTCCTTAGATACTATCTTCTTCCCTTCACTAATCAACTCTTCTCTGTTATTCCTTTCTTCCTCTATACTATTACTTGTTTCCTCCCTGTTCCCACCAGTACCTAAATGGTGGCTATAACTAATCAAAACATAAATAATCATTACAATGAATTATTTCTTTACCCCAAGTACAATTTAGAAAAAAATTAATGTTATAGGGAATTAATAAAGCATCAAAACTTACCTAATATGTCATTTTTACCTTTTTTGTGATTAGTTATATCTTGCAAGACCAATATTTTAATATTTTAAAATACTTTCCTATGGTTTATAGTTGCTATAAAAATCAATACTCTTTGGCAAACATTTGCAATTACAGAAATGCATAAGATTTGCCATACTCAATAGTCCCCAAATTGCCATTTCTGACTTTTAGTTTCAAATTATTAATATACTTTTACAATTATAGTAAGGAGAAAAGATCTTTCAATTCCACATACCTTGATCTTTTACTTTCCCTCTAGGGTCCAACCCTTAAAGTAAACAATGTTTTGTTTTGTTTTCTCTTTTTTCAGGCATATAACCTTCACACACCAAAGCCAAGAGATAAGAAAGGTTTAGAGGTGGTATGGAAGGTAGACGTTGCATATTAAAGTTAAGCACCAGAATTGCTTGTAGCAGACAGGAGACATGTATATTATATAAGCCAAGAGCCTATCTGTCACATCTTAGGGAATTAGGCTTCTGACTACACAGTTATGTTTTAATGTAAGTAAGAGGTAGGACGTCTAAATCTTTTTTGTTTGTGGTGCGTGGCATCACACTCAGAACCTCATCACTCTGAAAGATATTTGTGGTATTACACATATACCTAGGCATATATCTAGCTTTTAGAATGTCATAACTTATTGCAATTACTCATGCATTTTTCTGTTAATCAACCTAGATAAATGAGCAAAAAATAAAATAAGTTCATTATATTTTATATTCAGAAATGGGACTGAATTTGTTTTTTACAATGGTGTTCACAAAGCAAATTGCATTTGGCACAACATATTTTTCAGGGATTACTAAAAGTGAAAATCAAAATAAATGTTTCAGAAAGAAATTTCTAATTTCCTGTCATTAAACCTTGATTTAGAAGTGAGGTCTGAGAATAGAGCCTCAAGCTCTGAAAACTACTTCACTCAAATGAGATAAATAAAGTTACATTTATATTAAAGAATCTCAAATTATCATCACATTTCTGCAAATATTAAAGATATAAGAGATTACAACATAAATGCCTTTATGAGAATATGGACTTTCAGAGGTTTTGTTTCCAGCATCATTTTTATGGTCATCAGTCAAGTTCATTAGGACATTTCTGAGGAAGACATGTTTTTCTATCACGTATTAACCCTCATTCATATATAGATATATGTACATAAATATATATATAGTATCAGAAATGTCCTTGAGAAATGCTCATCAGCAAAATAAGCACAGATGAGGAGAGATGCTCATGTTTCTACAAATTTCTCCTGACTATGTAAAACAAGGGAAACCCAATCTTTAGCTCTTTTCCATTTACTTGGAAGGAGATTTGCTTCCACTACAGTGAGAGTTTGACTATGAAGAGTTCTTACCTGAAAATTACAGCTCTGCAATACAATTACTACAACTGAACTTCCATCTACAAGAGACTTCCATCCATAGTCCTTTTCATCCAGAGAATCTTTCTTTTTTATCTATTGTCTCTTGTCTTGGCATCCATATCAAACAATCCTTTCCAGTTCAAATTCAACTTAACAAATAAGTAGGGTGACCTTCATTCACATTAAGAGTAAAAGTACCTATACTATAGATTTCACACAGAACTCGTCTGAGGAATAGGACAACTGAATAAAAACAAAACCCCTACTACCATAAAATTACTGCAGACTAGAGTGGGGCTAGGATGACGTTTTTAGCAATAAATCTTGCACCTTATAACATTTTGGACATTTATATTAAAAGGTATTAAATTCAAGAACCGTATCTTTTACTTTAAAAAATAATTATCCATCAGTTCTTCCTGGAATTATTTTTTCTTATTTTTTAAGTGAATAGAATTTGACACACAATAATATAAAAATGTCTCAAGTCAGTTATGACACTTATTTTCTAGTGAGAAATATGCACAAATCCTATAAATAAATAGGTGAAATTTTAAGTGGGCCTCTTTAAGGCCAGTTACATTTAGAGTTTTCTGAAGCACATGTAATTGTGAGGTCTGCCTTTTCTACAGTCCTTTGTTTGCCATTTCCCTTGTCTTTGAACCAAAACACAGTTCTTGCCAGGCTTTGAACGTTGAGGGGATCCTCTCTTCCAGTTGGTGAAGGTGACAGGTTGGCCAGCCACCCACTCCCAGTGGCCAGCTTGCCCTTGGTCACTCAAACCTAAGGTGAACCAAAAGAATGTTTCAATTTTATTACATTCACACTTGCATATTATATTAATCCATTTTTCTAAACTATTTGGTTACTTGGATAACTATTTGGTTACCTGGGATAGAACCTGAGAGTCCTACAAAACAGAACTGAAACAACAGGCTTATCTTAATTCAAATTCAAACTCTACAACTTGATGTTAATCTTTGGGCAGATTAGTCAATCTAAATTTTGTTTCTTTATCTAAGAAATGGGTCTAAAAAGGGCTGGAGCAATAATATAGCAATAATATAGTGGGTACATACATACTTACATACAGCCAAACCAGGTTTTTATATTAGATATGGTCTCCCAAGCACGCCATGAGTAATTTCTGAGTTCAAGAAACAGGAACACCTGAGCATACTTAGGAGTGGCCAAAAATAAAGGATTCTATACCAAGTATATCTTGGGATGTTTTGTGGATTACATGAGATCATACATAACATAAAGATAAAGTCCAAGGCATATGTGTGTGTATTAAATGGTAGCTATTATTTATTTTCTCCTACAGGCAGAAACCAGAACAATCATAGAGAAACAGATAAACTTTGTCTCTGTTCTCCTCATTAGTTAAATGCCTTAATTTTAATATTTGAAAGTAGTTTACTATGCATTATTTTTAGTCTGGAGCTTAAGATTTTTGCAATCTGTTACAATTTCAATAAAAAGCAGATTTTCTTTCCTTGCCTCTCTACTCCCACCAGCAATTTTTGCAAATTACCCCTTTATGTTATAAAGGTTATACAATTTTACTTAAAGCATTGCTCCTTCTCATTCTTTCATAACTGAAGTAAGAGAATACAATGGGAAAAGCTCCTGCAGTCTCATGATCTGATATTTCCAGAACCAAGTTTGACCACTAATGTAGTTTTATTTTATTTTGTTTTCCTGGCCACATTCTGGTTGGGTGAAGGGCCATGTTCCTGATTCAGTGCTTGAAAGCAGCTCCCATTAGCAGGGTTCTCCAAAGAATAAATGTAAGTACATTTGTCAGCATGTACTCCAATATTTGGAGCTATCTTTTGGACCAACAAAAAAAGACCTTTAGATAAGTAGAAGATGAACTTTATTTTTTTAATAATAATTTTTTTATTTAAGTACCATGGTTACAAACATGTCCATAGTTGGGTTTCAGTCATAAAATGAACACACTCCTTCCCCAGTGCAGCATTCTTTTAATTTTTTTTCTTTCTTTGAACTTTCTTTCAAGAGATTTCCATTAATATTTTGGGTGAATAGAAAAAATAATATTTTCTTGTATTGGATTGGATTGATTCATCACTTCTGGGATGTTTCCTCAAAGTACTGATTGGGTGAATACTGAAACATATTGATAAGTAGCTGGTAAGGTTTTCTACCAGACTTGATTTAATACTCAAAAAGTTTCAGAATTTTGAGATTTACTGCAAACTGTAAACACTTCGAAAAGCTGGATTCATTATAGTTCCCTTTAAGAGAAGTAGTGAGAACAATAATCCTTTCTCTAATTTTTAATATTAGTAGCCTTAATTTAAAAGCTTACAATACAGTCAATGATAGGATTTCATGAGCACATTTCCAGCACCCTAGTATACTAGAGTATCTGCTTCCTCTACCATTTGTCCAGGGATGGGGAGCCCCACTTTCAATTTCCCTTCCCACCAAAACATTGATTTTTCTTGTGTTTCAAGAATTCTATTTCTAATTTGTCTTGAAAATACATACATCATTGTTAAAATAATGGAAAGTATTGAAACCATAAAACCAGAAATAAGGTTAAGATCACCTCTAATCCTTCTTGGGAGGTGAAACATTTCCAATCTTTGGCATAGTTCCTTTTACATAGATATAAATACATATGGACACATATGTATAATATGCTTATAAATTAATGTTTTAGTCTTAATTACTTCATGGTTGTTTTTTTTTTTGTTTTTGGGTCACACCCGGCAGTGCTCAGGGGTTACTCCTGGCTGTCTGCTCAGAAATAGCTCCTGGCAGGCACGGGGGACCATATGGGACACCGGGATTTGAACCAACCACCTTTGGTCCTGGATCGGCTGCTTGCAAGGCAAATGCCGCTGTGCTATCTCTCCGGGCCCCTTACTTCATGTTTTTGATTGCCGTGATTGTTGCTTTCTTAGCACCTTATCAAAATATAGTATTACTTATTTTATGTGTGATATTGATATAACATACATTTATTGAATGTATTAATAATAAACATAAGGCACTGGTATGTCTAATATTTAACAACTTAATATATAATTTCTTTTATATATGGTTATGCATATTTTATTTAGACATCAACATCCACCATTTAGACCAATTTCTTATGTTTTATTTTTAGAAAAATCATTTGTTAAATTCGTTTACCTAAACATCTAGCACTTACTGCTTGAGAGAAATGTCTAAAAAAAAAAGGCATGTGCCTAAATGTTTAAGGGGAATTCTAAAAGTTAGACTCTAACCAGCTAATCATCCCTTGCTGTTGTATACCACAATCATTTGGTCTGGAAAAGGAGAAATTCTTTTCTTGGTCAAGCACAAATACTTACCTATCCAAAAAGGCTTCTTCCCACTGATGTCCCAAAGCCACTGCATGTGCTGCTTGGAAAGGACAGTTACAAGGCTGCCAAGATGACTACAAAAAATAAGAAAAGTGACAAGGACATCAACTTTGCTGCAGCAATAGAGTTTAAGAGCAGATGGCCATAGGTGAGATATGTACTTTGAAAGAACAGTGTCTAAGATGTTAACACTCTAGTTATGTACCTGAAGGAGAATTTTCAGAGTAGTAGTAAATGACCAAAATTAATATCTAGTCTCAAAGCAGATTATTCAACAGATTTTAGACACCAATTTTTGAACCAGTTATTATGTACTTGTAATGTTACTCCTATGATGGCATATTTATTTTTAAATGCCATAAGTTTGTCAACTGTCCAGCCTGCTAAATCAGCAAGGTAACTGAAACCAGTCATATAAAAATCTTTGAGATCTGCTTTTTGAACTGGTCAAAAAGCATGATTCAATAACCTCAATAATTGATGTATTCTTTATAGACGAAGAAGCAAACATACTGAATAGAAGTTAAAGCATCATTTCTCAGAAACATATATAATGACTTTCCCAAAATACTATTTTTTATTATTTTTAGTGAGTTGAATTATTACTATAAAGAACTTTTTATTGTTTTGGGGCCATTGCTAGCAATGCTCCTGGCTCTGTGCTCAGGAATCATTACTGGCTGTGCTGAGAGGACCATATAGGTTGCCTAAGATGGAACCCAGGTCAATTGATTGCTTGCAATTCATGCTTGCAAGTGCCCTACCCACTTGTACTAATCACCTATCTATCCTGTACTATTTCTCTAGCCCTGATAATATAAGGAATATTTAATTGGATCTAATTACCCATTAATGCTTATTTAAAAGCTTGTTTCAAATAATTTCAAAAAATGTTAATGGAAAGTTGTATCTTTTTTGTTTCTCTTTTTTTCTTCTTTTTAAAAGGAAAAAATAAAGAACAAATGTCAGAAATTGAACTTGGAGTGTCACTCATGCAAAGCTCTGAACAGAGAGCCATATCCTAGGTCTCTCTTCTTTTTATTATATAGAAATTTTCTAACCAAAAAAATGAATACATTCAACCGATCTTTTCTATTTGGTATCCATTAGTCAAAATAGTAGGAAACAAAATTAGTAATACTCCTATAAGTATAGGCAGCAGTTGAATTGCATTCATTCTGCCTAGATTTTTACAAATTTTGTACGAATTTCTCTGTTTTTTTTTCTAGGTTAGTTAACAGTGAGCATCATTTATCTATTTCTTAATATCTGTTGTTCACAAATTCCAGTAATTTACCACTCTTTAAAGCAAACAACAATGACTTCTTAACCTTTTGTCATAGGTAATAATCTTTACCATTAGGTCGATGGATATGGGTTTAAAGAATTATGGGGCCGGAGATATAGCACAGCAACGTTTGCTTTGCAAGCAGCAATCCTACAGTTACACCAAATAGAATAGCCTATCTTTTTACCTCTTCATCTTCAATAAGGTCATTCTAATGTACTATATTGAAAAGCAGAATATCAAATTTTTCTTAAATATAGGTGGGAAGGGAGCAAGAGAATGATGTAGGCTGAGGGACTTTCCTTTATAAATGGAATTTCACAGCCTCAACTTTTAATAAGGATGCTAAATAGATATCACAAAATATTAGACTTTTACTCTCTTTTTTTTTATTTTCGGGCCACACCCTTTGATGCTCAGGGTTTACCCCTGGTTATGCACTCCTGGCTTGGGGGGACCATATGGGACACTGGGGATCGAACCAAGGTCTGTCTTAGGCTAGCACTTGTAAGGCAGAAGCCTTACCTATAGAGCCACCATTCTGGCCCTTTCCTCTTTTTAAGATTCTTGAAATGTCATTCAAGAATATGTTTTCAGATGCTTAAGTAGAAATCTTATTTTTCTTTTTGAACTCTGAGATGCAAGAAAATTCCCCAAAAAAAAGAGATAGGGAAAAGTTGGTTTAGAATAAGAAAGAAAGCATCAGTATTTACAAAAAATATATTTAAACACATGTCAGTTGATAACTTAGTAAAATCATGAGTATTGATTATTGTAATCCCATCCATATAAATAAATTCATTGGATATTACCTATATATGTATATATGTATGTATATATAAATATAACATTTAAATAGGAATATTTATTATTAAAACAGATCTCAGTTTTTCTAGTTATAGAAATAAATATTTATCCTTTTAGACTTTTTGATTAAAGCAAAGCTATGTGCTTCAGAGATATCAGAGAATTTTCACGCTCACCACTTCTATCATTTCTATTCATTATAGTACTACATGCCATAGCATTTTGGAAAAAAAAAAAGGATACTAAGGCTTAGGAAAGGAAAGAAAGAAGTCATTTCTCACTATCAACATAATGTTGCATTAAGCCCTTTGGATGGGCTTGGATGGAGGTGGATGGTGATGGAGGCCTTTCTCCTCCAGCCCAGGACCACGTTGCTCCAACTCCTCAAACTGGCAGATATCTGGGTTCAGGAAAGTGACAGGTAGAAAACTCATCCACAGACAGGCTTCAGGAAATATTTATTAGCCATGGCCAACATGTGTGGCCTATAATCTTAAACCTATTTAAGCATGGTCTTGTCAGCTTGCCCTGCGTCTAGCTTCTTTCAGCCATCTCTCCTCCAACCTCCATCTATGCAAATTCCCCCCAGCCCCTGAGGTCAAACCTTTTGAAACCTCCCCAAAACCCCTCCCAGAAATAGGAGGGTCTTTCTTGTAGGTAATGTTACAGGAAGAATGGGGGTGGGGTAACATTTGCCCCTTTCTTTTTAAATAAAAACAAAAGAGCAACCCCCATTTTTCCTGTAACATTACAAAAGGTTACAAAAAGTTTTGCCTGACGGGCAAAAGAAAGATTTTTGCCTGGATGGAGAATGGAGAAGTAGCAGGAGGAGAGATGGCTGAAAGACAAGTTAGAATGCAGGGCTCAATAAAGTTCCAGCGTAAATGGTTATGGAAGGCCACACATGTTGGCCAGGGCTGAATAAAGATGATCTCTCTGGAAGCCTGACTGCATGTGAGTTTTTTACCTGCCTCTCTCCTGAACCCAGATACCCACTGGTTGAAGGGGTTTGGAGCCACATGGCCTGGGACTGCAGAGAAAGGCCTCCATCACCATCCACCACCACCCAAGCCTTTCCAAAGGGCATTTTTATTATTTCATTCTACAATATAATACTATGTTTAGAAGATCTTAAAAACTACATAAAAAGCTTTTAGAAAAAAATATTTTTAAAAAGCACAGGCTACAAAACTAATGTGCAAAAATCCAAGGACTTTTTATATACAAATAATAAAAGAGAAGAAATATATTTTAAAAATCCTGTTCACAACTTTGCCTCAGAAAATCAAGTACTTTGGAACCAATGAAAGGTGGTGAAAGGTCTATACAAAATAATAATTAAAAAAAAATAAAACACAATATACTGCTTCAGGAAATAAATGACACAAGTAAATACATTCCTTTGGGGGGGGGCACACCCAGTGACACTCAGGGGTTACTCTTGACTACACACTCAAAAATCGCTCCTGGCTTGGGAGACAATCAGGGATGCTGGGGGATCGAACCGCTTTCTGTTTCAGGCTAGCATGGGTAAGGCTTACTATTTGTGCCACCACTCTGGCCCCATAAATACATTCCTTGCTCAAGTATTGAGAGATTAATACCATTAAAATGTCATATTCCCCAAAGTATTGTACAGATTCAATGCAGTTCATAAGGATATCCAGAACATTTTTTCAAATAAATAGATCAAAAACTCCCAAAATTCATAAAACAATAAGCCTCCATGAATATTTAATTGGAAAAAAGCAGATGGGAGACATCACTTTTTACAACTCCAAACTGTACTTTAAAATGATAATAATTAAAACAACATGGTACTGGAATCAAAAGAAACCCTCTGATTAATAAAATGATTTGACTATCCTGAGAAATAATGGTCAAAAAGATACTAATGAAGGGTTATCAACATTAAGATCAAGAATATCACGATATTTTTCTATTATTTCCTAAAAATTATTTTGACTCAAAATGTTAGAAGATAATATTAAAATGAGAAAGCTTTTGAGAAAATGTATTTGTTGAACAAAGATTATCAGTGACCAGATGAATAGATATGTTTCATATTCTTATTTTTCTCATAATAGTAAGAGCTAATAGAAGTTTCATTATAGGCAAGCGCTGTCATTAAATAACTACTTCTGGTGTAGAAATGGGCTGCTTTCATGTGGAGGGTTTAGGAGCTCTGTTGTGTTCACCTATAAAAACCTACATTGGAACCAGAGAAATAATACAGTGGTTTCATTGCTTTTCTGGCATCTGCTGATACAAATTTGGCCCTGTTCACCCCCCAAATAAAAACAGTAATAACAATTTGACCTTATTGGCCTTTCCTTAGGAATCAGTGCACTTTTGCATTTGCACTCATATTTGTGAGTAGAAAAATCCTATTTTCCTTTTACAGAATGCTATGATCTTCTTGTTAATCAGAGTTATCTGACTCTACATCAAAGCTCTTTCCTTGAGGAGGAAAAATAATCGATATTCTTATTCCTACTTGAGTTTTCAATGTACAAAGTCAGAGCAGGATCTGCTTATTTGCTTAGTTGTTCTTTACGATATAGTATAAGCAGAATACACACACACATACACAAAATGATTACTTATAAGATTACTTATAAGTACTCTATTGCTATCACACAAACTTGAATGTTACAATTCAACTTCATGATGTACTTCGACTTAGGGATATGAAAAATACCAATGAAGAAAAAGATGGTTAATTTGACAGTTTAGAAAATGACTAGCTTTAAAATAATTTTTTTTTTAAAAAAGCTAAGTATAACTTCATACAATAAATTGTATTGACTCTTAATACAAATTATATATTTGATTTAATACATTTTAAATATGCAATTCTTTTTATTTAAAACAATATATACATGCTACCCAGAGAAAGACTTAAAGCACAGTTCTATCACTCTAGAACTTTACCTCAGTCTACTCCCTATTCACCCAACAATTCCTGCCAGAAATAACTTTTTATTCTAATATCATCTCGTGGATCAGTTTTTCTGCTCATATAAATGAAACCATGCAGCATGCTTTTTTTTCATATCGGTCTCCTTCCTCTTTGCAGAGTGAATTGGGAATTTATTAAGGTTGTTGGAGGTTCAGTACTATATTTCATTTCATTGTTTATAAATATTTATCAAAAATCAGAAAACCTTTCTCTTCTTAACTGAGAAAATATAAAAAGCTCATGCAAATAAGAACAAAAAGACAAATGATTAAACTATTATTGTTATGACAAATATTTATAAAATTTATGTAAATGTCCTTTTTAAAACATATTTTTACTTCTCTTAGTTAGACACCTAGAATAAAACTACTAGGTCATAATAAGGTCATGCTTGAAATTATAAAGCCTGCCAGATAGTTATACAGAATATTTATATTATGTTCACCAATAGTCTATAAAAATACCCATTTATGGGCCCGGAGAGATAGCATAGCAGCGTTTGCCTTGCAAGCAGCAGATCCAGGACCAAAGGTGGTTGGTTTGAATCCCGGTGTCCCATATGGTCCCCCATGCCTGCCAGGAGCTATTTCTGAGCAGACAGCCAGAAGTAACCCGTAAGCACTGCCGGGTGTATCCCCCCCCCCCCAAATAAAAAAAGCCAAAAAAAAATACCCATTTACTCTACCACAGTTGAAATTGTTAATCTCTGTTATTTAATTACTCTTAAGGGTATAAAGTAATATTTAGCATAGTTTTTCTTTGCCTGATGTTTAATAGTGAGGACACACTTTCATATGCTTATTCAGCAATTGTATTTTTTTTTTCATGAAGGCTCTAAGTCACTTGCCATTTTTTAAAATGGGTAGGTATTTTTTGCTAGTAGCATTCAGAAGTGGTTTGTATTTTCTCAATTTGAGACTTTCTTTTTTTTGGAGGGGGTCACACCCAGCAGCACTCAGGGGTTACTCCTGACTCTACACTCAGAAATCGCTCCTGGCAGGCTCAGGGGACCATGTGGGATGCCAGGATTCGAACCACCAGCCTTCTGCATGCAAGGCAAATGCACTACCTCCAGGCTATCTGTCTGGCCCCTCAATTTGAGATTTTCATCAAAATATTATTTGAACTTTGTTTTTCTTTTTTTTACTACTTTGCCATTTTTTATTCATTTTATTTTATTTTATTTTTAATATAAATCTTTATTTAAACATCATTATTACAAGCATGTTTGTAGTTGGGTCTCAGTTATATACAGAATACCCCCCCTTATGAAATTTGCTTTTTTTAAATGTAATTTTTTTCTTACATCTTCTCAATACTGTTTTTAGGTGAGCATAGCTTTCCATGTTGGTTAAGTGCAAATGTCATGTTTTTATTAAATATTTCTCTAATCTCAATTTGTGCCATGAATGCTCATGAAAGCTAATTTACCATTTTGATATATTTAACTAATATCAGTTAGTCAAAAAGGAGGTTCTGAGATAGGTATTTTTAGCTATCACTCTCACCCTTAGTCACTGGTGTATTTGTTCAACTTTTCTGTATTTCACATATGTCTGGTGCCTTAAAACTTTTCATTGTTACCTATTTTCATATCTATGAACTGAAATTTATACTTAACAAACAATGATAGAACCTGCAATATGGTTGATTTAGAAACTCTTTCCAAAAGAATGAAAGAAAAGGCTACAAGTTAAAATGTTGTCAAGGGCACAGTTTTAACTTAAAAATTCAAAAGTTCTTTATATCAAGGTTCCTAAAACAAAGCTAGATAGATATTAGATATTCAACACTTAAATGAATGAAGCACCCCTACAGTTTCATGAGAAAATAGTAAGGAAAAACACATTAATCAAATGTGAAAAAGGATGTCTTACTGTCGCCTGCAAGCTTGGACAGCTGTGTCCCAGGTGCCTTTCTGCTCTGTGATCAAGGAGTGGCAGAAGCCTGAATGATGGTGCCACCCAGCAGGGCAGGATTTGTCTTCTGCCTCCTAAAAAACAGTTATCTAAGATTAGACCATCATATTGGCTTTTACAATCTAGTATCTGATGGAGACTAGCATAAAGAGTCCTTACTTATGGTCTTTTTTATTGTTTTTGTTTTTGAACTTTGATCCATACCTGGTGGTACTCAGGACCCTATTCCAGGCTCAGTGATACGAACCACTCCTAGTGGTGTTTAGGAGACCCTATGCAGTGCCTTACTTGAATAAGGTTATGTTCTCTGAAAGGAAATCAGACTAAATCCCTGTTTTTCACTTTAAGAAATACAACAGCTAGTCACATAAAATGCAATGTCAGCAAGATTTCAACTTTACACCTTTGATAAAAATAAATAAACATCTTATATTAGATTGATTTAAATAATACATACAATGGTTTAGCAAACATCTCTTAGGCAAATTTTTCCTGTTCACCTTCAAAGTGTTGCAAGGTCAGTTACAAGAAGTGACAGATCATTCCCTCTTTTAGTCATCATAGGGTACACTGTAAGAGACTGACTGGTTCATCAGCATAAATATGTCTCACCTTGGTTTGGGGAGACCAATATTTCCAGGCAATCCCATTGCATTTATACAGTTTTTTGAGGCTCTCTTCAAAATGGAAGAGTCCCTTTAAATCCACAGTACAGTTCTTTGGAAATGTTGGCAATGAATCCTAGGGGGTAAAAAAGGACAATTTAGATGTCACTCAATCTGAGGTGACCACATACTTCCTTTGGTTCTTCATTCATTGTGTAACATTTGTATAGAACAAACAGTTCCCAAACTGGAAGGCTATTTTATAGCTCAGCTTGTAGCTTGTCGTAGAGTGAATAGGAACAAACAAAAAAGGTTTTCATACCCAGCTGTGGACCTGTGAGTCAGTTGTGGATTCCACCTTGTCTGCTTGAGGCTGTTCTGACTCTTTAAAGGTCCGCTGTGGCCTACTAAACATGGATACTTTGGTCTTCGTTCTGTGAGTTGGGGAACTGTCATCTTCCAGCTTAAGAGCTATCACTCCATGATACTTTAGAACATCAACAAACAACAGAAAAGAAAATCAAAACAAGATACCATAAAATTTTTTTCAATAAAAATTAGTAATTAAAAAATGGATCAATTGAAATGAATATTTTTCATCTGATCACCCAGAGGCTTTAAACGGAATTTCAAATAAAAATATATATGCATAAAAGATACAGAACAATAGTTATCCTAAATATTTTGCACTTATAAATACAGTTTGCAATTCTCCAAAACCATGCTTACATTATAGATGTTATCTGTTTCATTTCTATAAACAGAAGATGGATGAACCTGAAAACAACATAGAACAGAATATAATCAAAATCGGTTTAAGTATTAATTAGCAGTCGGTTAAAAAAAACGTTTCCAGTAAAATATTGTTAATGTCTGGAAAAACTAAAATATGTTTTTAAATACATATTTTATTCTCAAATCATGGGAATTTCAAAAATCATTTTTAGAAAAGAATTACAACTTAACATTACAAATCAGCATTAAAAAATTATAGTCTGGGGGCCGGAGAGATAGCATGGAGGTAAGGCGTTTGCCTTTCATGCAGGAGGTCATCAGTTCGAATCCCGGCGCCCCATATGGTCCTCTGTGCCTGCCAGGAGCAATTTCTGAGCGTGGAGCCAGAAATAACCCCTGAGCACTGCCGGGTGTGACCCAAAAACCACAAAAAAAAAAAAAAAAAAAAAAAAAAAAATTATAGTCTGCTGGAAAGACAACTAAAGGCTTAGAATAGATGTTCTGCACATAGGGGCCACTGTTGCAATTCTAGCACCACTAGGAGTTTTTCCTCGCACTGAGCCAGAAATAGGGCCCTGAGCAGGACTCAAAGTTCAAAAACCAAACACCAAAAACAATAAAACAATTCATAAAAATCTCAAAAAATTCATAATCCTGGGGGCTGGAAAGATAGTACAATAGGTAGGGTGTCTGCCTTGAAAGTAATTGACCCACGATTTGATTCCTGGAATCCCACAAAGTTCCCTCAGAACTGCTAGAAGTAATTAACCATTGAGTGTTGTTAGTTAGGAAGAAAGATATCCATTTTATTGGTATATCTATAATACCACACACGAAAATAAGGGCCTTTTATGGCTAACAAAACGGAAACATTGGTAAGTTTTGAAGACTTTTCCCAAAGGAAAAGGTGGTTCTGGAAAGCAGGAAATGGGGAGCAACCTCTGTGCTGACAAGGAAGATCAGTGACCCACAGGGGGTGACAATTTGGTAATTGTTAGGTACATTTGTGAAAAATATGGAAAAATCATAGAATCTATGGAAAAATGAAAGTCTGGAACGTGACTAAATAAAGTGCCATACAATAGACCAGAAAGAAATAAAGGAAAAGGGCAAATTGAGTTGAATGACCAACATGGTCATTTCAAGGTGCAGTATATGCTTTGCCTGTGAATGAACTAGATTTACTAGTTTATTCACTCAATCCTGTCATTCAGTCTGTGTGTACAGACCCTCCTATTAAGATAAAATTTGGATATTATATTATTATGGATAAAGGGAGAAGATAAAATCATTTCAAATACTTAAAAACTAAATAAATGCCTACACACTTACAAGTGTATAGTAAGAATACTATGCTAGAAAACTAAAGCTATGATTTCACAGCCAAGAAAAAAAATTCCAACAATCCCAGAGTCACTGGGTCATTCCTGTTTATCTTGAATACAAAACAAAAACAAAAGCAAATAGCATACCACGGGGAGACTGAAGCTATAGAACAGTGGAAAGTTTCCACATGACTAAGCCACGTTCAATTCCTGACACCCCACATAGCCGCAAAGGACTGCTAGGCGTAAACCTTGATCACAGAACCAAGATCACTGAGGACAACTGGATGTGATCCAAAAAAAAAAACAAAAAATTATTACAATGATTATTTCTCCACTTAGTCTAATAAAGTGGATTGGCCTTATAATATTTGTGAATAAAAGATACTGCTGCACTCTTCAAAGAACCAAAGATTGTGCAAAGAATCAGCCACTCTAAGAATCAAAACACCTTCTCCAGTTCTTCCCAAACACATCAAGATCTTTTTCTTTGATTGATCTCTATTCTACACACCATATCCAGAAGGTTCCCCTTCTTACTGTTTTGCCATTCCCTCTGGTTCTAAGCCTCAGTTGAGAAATATCTGTAGACTCAGTGCCCCGCAGGCTGTCTCCCCTGGTGATGGCTAGCTGCTTAGAAGATTGATGGGGTCTTCTCTCCAGATGAGAGGAACCAGAAGTGGTGGGTGAGGAAGACCCAGAGGACAAGGACTGCCAAATGTCCTTCTCCCAGGAGTTGTGCTTGTTTGGTGTAAAGGAATATGAAGGATGACACCGTCCTGGAAGCAGACAAAATGGCAGGTCAGTTCAATTTATACTAATAGATAAGTGATCACATCAACACAGTTCCTCAAGCAGCTTGTTGTTAAACTTAGATGGATGGTTTTCCCACCAGATGTTGCATTTCTGCCATTTGCCAGAAACTACTCAAATCTTCATCAGTTTCCATCCAGGAAAGCTGTGCCCTTATGGAGAACATCTTTAGGGTGATTATAAAGTCATAACATTGATATCATAAGCCTCAAACAAAATCATTGTCAGGATTTTATAATCATACCCTATGCTTGCAAAAGTTTCACTTCTCTTCACATTTTTATACTTCTTACTATATCAGGCTTTTGTAGTTATCATTCCCAAAACATTAAAATATTCATTCTTTTTCCCAGTGTTCTAGAGGTTAAATATTGAATTAGTTAAAAGATATCAGTAAAATCAAATAACACCTATAAACACCAGCAGTAACAGATACTGAAACTGTTAAAGAACAAAGATTCAGTCTATTTTAACCAGTGGCTTCTGTTGGCAACCTACCCAATGAGTATTTCATGGAAGACATGGGGAAAAAAAGAAACTAAACCCATCTGGGTGGTGTGTGCTTCCTGTGTTTTTGTGTACTTCTGTGACCATAAAATGGTACTGAATACAAAAGAAAATTGGCATGGAAAGGTGATGAGGAGAAATGTTGTAGGAAAATAAGTATTAAGGAAAAATATAATGGTATCTGTTTTTATTGATGTATGATAAAGAGAAGGAGAGATAATAGATTTCAGGTAAGAACAACACATGGATAGAAGGCAGGACAGGTGTAAAAACAGAACACTGTCAAATGCAAACTAGACAAATAAGTAGACAGTATTTGACAGGGAAAAACATCAGAGAGCACTAAAGACTTTGGTTGGTCTTTATTTTATTCAGTTTCCAGGTTGTTCTTCAGAATACACTATCCAGGACCTATTTGGCTCTGCAACCAAGGTTATTCATTAATATTCTCCAGCTGCTCCTGAATCCCCAAACCAGCTGCATCTATTTTTCTCCAATTCCTCCCTCTCTTAGAATTTTCCTGGTCACACTACAGTGGGGGCTCACATTTTAGGCATTAAGAGCTCTCTTTAACAGAGGAGGATAATTACAGCCCTCCAAACTCTGGGGGAAAATAATTGTCGATAGATTCTCACCAACATTGTTTCCCCCTTGGTGAGAACAACAAACGGGGAGGAAAAAAAAAACAACTATGGCACTGACTTGTTGCTTTTCTCAAGCATAGTTCTTAGCAGGAGGAAAACCACATGAAGCAGAAAGCAGAATAAAGGACCGACATCACAACTGAGATGGCTTTCTTGATAAGAAATTAAGCATTTTGATTTGAAGACCTTATCAAGCATGTTTGGCTGTTGAAAGCAAGCAGCCATGGTGCCAGGACCGCTCCTGATTTCAAGATGAGGATCAAAAGAATACCTCCTTTTGAGTCCAAAATTTTCACTGCAGCTTTTGTCTTTGTGCCAAGAACTGCATTCACAGGGGAGTTCAGAATTACTTCAAAGACCTCATCATCTTCCTCTAATCCGTCATAGGTAATTGCTATATTCCACATCTTAGTTGACATTCCTACAAGAAGTAAACATTTTAATTACTCTTTAATTGCTATTTCAATCACCTAGGTGTCAGAGAAATATATTAATTAACATGTCTACAGTTAGACTGCAGTAGCCTGAGTGAGCTATTGTGCTGCTCCCAACTCACTATGTCGTGCTGTTCTCCCAAATAATATTAAAAGACCACATTTGTTCCCGGACAATGTTGATTCCGTTTAAATGCAAACACTGCAACAAAAAAAGTAAGTGGCATTATGCAAGGGATGAACAACAACAAAGAAATAAGCTACTAGATATGATCCAAGTAATTTTTCCCAACTGGTTCTATATCTTAAGGAAAAACAAGTACCCCAATCTTAAACTCCAAAAATTTTAAGATGTTTATGCAAACAGAAGTGATTATTGGATGGTACTTTATACTAGTCACAGAACCCTTGACATGATTGATTTCCAAAGACAGCTGCCTTCATCGACTACCCCCATTTCCTGAGATCTTTCTTGCCTGAAATTTTTCTGATGATGTAACATTCAATAGTTTATCTCCTCCTAGAAAGAATTTATGGGCTGGGGTTTCTAGAAATAGAAAGAGCAAAGTTTTCGCTCCCCCTCTGTCTGCTTCTGTTCCTGAAATTATAATGAAGTTTGGTTCAGAATAACTTTGAAAACTTAATATGAAACAATTTAATATTATAAATATATCACAGTTTTGATGTTAGATATATATCCACCCAGTGTTGTCACTGCTAAGATGAAAAGCAAAGCAATCATAAAAAATCCTTAACATAGAAGCTGGAAGAAATATCTCCAGAGGTTGTCTAACACTAATTGGTCTGTACAAATTCTAATTATAAAATATCTCTGAGTTAATGTGAAACAAAAAGTTGGCAGAAAGAAAAGAAAATACTCTTTAACAAAGAAAGAATATCAAATTTAATGAGGAAAAAGATCACAAAATTTTGCTTTGATCTTCTAAGGCAATGTTTTGAAAACATAACTGTTTGTCATTTTTTCATTGATTACTTAAATATTTTATTATCATAAGCTCCTCTATACAGTACAAGGAAGTAAACACTCATCTAGCCTACTCTTCTAAATATCTGGATTCCTTTATTTTTACAGATTATTTGCTACAGATTTATGCCTCTTCTTTATGTCTTTTATAAGGGGACTCATCAACTCTCAGTTATATCCAACAAAAAGATGGGGCTGTTGGATAGAGTTTGATGGGCTCCAAGGCAAGCTTTAAATGCAGGAGGATATTTGATTCCCGCATGGCCAAGAGCAACTTTGAGGACAGAGCCACTTAGGAATAATATCTAATAGCTCTGGTAATATCCACAAATCCAAAGGAGAAAAAGAGAAGATGAAGTTGTTCAGTTATCTACTTTTGGCTATACATAAGAGAAAATACTAAATATATTTAGAATAATTTTATTTTTCAAAAAAAGGTGCTAACTAATTTAGCATTAGTTAATTTTTTTTCTGGCCACACCTGGTGACGCTCAGGAGTTACTCCTGGCTATTCGCTCAGAAATCACTCCTGGCTTTGGAGACCATATGGGATTCCGGGGGATCTAACCACAGTCTGTCCTAGGCTAGTGCGGGCAAGGCAAAGGCCTTATGGCTTGCGTCACTGCTCTGGCCCTGAATTTTTAAACAATTATCTTCAAAGACATTTATTCAAAAGGACATATGCACACAATTATTCATTGTTGCCCCTAGTACAATAGCCAAGATATGGAATCAGCAACAGATGAATGTATTATAAAGATGTGGTACATATACACAAAGGAATAAAATGCAGCTACAAAGAATGATAAAATTTGCTGCAATCCAGTTGGAATTAGAAGATATGTTAAGAGAAGTCAGCTAGAAGAAGAAAGACAAACACAGATGAGCTCTTTTATCATAGAAGAACAAAGAAAAAAAATCAAGTAGGAAGGAAAAAAATGAGAAAGAAAAGTAATGGGGAAACAGAAACTGGGATTTGAGGCTATAATGATGATATGGGAGAATCATATAGCTATAAATCTAGAAAGCACAGACTCAACAACACTGAAAATATGATATATAAGCTGCAACCACCAAACTTTTAATCTGCCTGCATAGGTGGCCGGCAGGGGGTTGGTATGGGGCGCTGACTGAGTATGGTAACACCTTGACTGTTGTGAAATTAATGTTAAATTATATGTCTAAAACTCAACTAACAATCACTTTTTAAACAATTGTTCTTTAACTAAATAAAAAAATTAATCTTTTTTCACTTTTTTTTTCAAAAACAAACATTGGGGCATCTAATATGAAATGAAAGATCGTTCCCTCCTCATGGATAAATAAATTCACAAAAACGTATGTCTTATTATGAACTTATGTTTAGACTTTATGCAAGACAACAGAGATATGATACTGAGCCAAATACTGATGTAAAGACTTAAAATTTTTGAAACAACAAAACGCTAATACCAAAAAGTCCAATTATTCATGGAAATGTATGGTTATATACCAAAGGATAACAAATAGATTACAAATACTACATGTGTGTTGGCTCTGAGTTGGATGAATTTAAGACAGGGGTCTCAAACTCGCAGCCAGCGGGCCGTTTGTGGCCCTCCATACAACATTTTGTGGCCCGTGGCAGGCCTTCAAATATCGATTATTCCCTTACCAAATAATCGCAATAAAAATTGCATTAGTAAGAAAAACATCGCATTAAACATTCGGATACCCCAGCATTTCCATTCGGGGTATACAAATGTTTAATGCGATGTTTTATTGCGAATATTCGGTAAGCAAAATCCCTTATGCGGTCCTATCTCACCCCAACTTTGCCTCCTGTGGTCCCCAGCTAAACTGAGTTTGAGACCCCTGATTTAAGAGGAAGAAGTGGGAAAATTATAGAAGTGAAGGCAGAATACTAGAGAGACGGAGATTCTTAATTAGGGATGTTTGAACCTCAGATCCTGGGGCCTCCAGATTCAGACTTTCAACCATAGGCCAGGACAGACTTCTGGAATACTGTGTTAGAATAATCAGAGTACTACACAGGCAGAATTAGGCATCCATAGATCAGTGCTGCTCAATTATTTTCTGTCATGCCCGCCTAGGAAGAAGAAAACTTTTTTTCGCACCCCCCCCCCCGCGCGATTGTAAATAGTATCTTTATTAAAATAATTTTTTAAGCTGCAAAACAAAAATATATAAAATAATTTGAGCTGATTTTTTAATCAGAGGTGATGTCTGGATTAATGGCTACAATGAGCACGTTTTGCAATGCGTAGCTTTTCGAAGAGGGGTTTGAAGCAGGAAACTGTAACTCTCAGCTTCAGAGACATACAGAGACATAAACACTGGGCTTAGCTTGTTATGACAGTGTTTGCCGAGTCAAACACGCTCCCCTTTATGGATAATAAAGCTGACATAAAATGATTTTGAATCTGAACAATAGGGGCCAGAGAGATAGCATGGAGGTAGGGCGTTTGCTTTGTATGCTGAAGGACGGTGGTTCGAATCCTGGTATCCCATATGGTTCAGAGCCTACCAGGAGCAATTTCTGAGCATAGAGCCAGGAGCAACCCCTGAGCGCTGCTAGGTGTGATCCAAATCAGCCGCCCCAAAAGAATCGGAACAATAAAGAACACAATAATTAAGAATATTTTACATATTTAGAGAACTGTTTCTCAAAATTCATGCATTAAACATTCAAATGAAAACTGAATACAATCAGTATTTCCAAGCTCTAGCCAATTGATTCTCTCTGAAGAATATAAATACTTTCCCCTCTTCCTATATGCCAAAAAAATTAAATGTTATTTACAAGGCCTTATGGAGTTGAACCAGATGGTTTGAGAAAAGACATTCCAGGTTTCATTCAAGTGCTTCTGATTTGTTTGCCTGTATTTCAACTTTGTTTCTATGCCTACCAGGTGTTGACATTGAATCAACATTTTTAGTTTAATTAGATTAAAAGTATTTTCTTGGTGTCTCGTTTTCCTTCCCATCTCACTTCCAAGGAGCAAAATATGTTTTAGGTCATTGAGATTATAAGCAATTTCAGAAGGCCTCAACTGGCCTCCTAAGTCCTACAAATGAAAGATACTAAAGAGGAGCCAGAAGCTGCTATTTTTAAGCAGACATATCCCACTTTTGAGAGGAGGTCCATTCCTGGAAATTTTCCTGCAAAGCAGATTTCTTTATTGAAAGACATTTTCTTAATGTTTTTTAGTAAATGCCACATTAGAAATCTGTCCTTTCTGAAAACATTTTGACTCTTAGTAATGATGACATTCCCAATTAAGAATCAGCAAACCTTTTAAGAACATATATTTTAAAGGAAAACAATCATTTTTAAAAAAAAGAATATTTAGTCTTCAACAAGATTAGTGATAGTGGTAGAAAACAAACACTTTAGGCAGGTAGAACCTTACCTTGCACACAGTTGACCTGCGTTCAATCCCAGTATCCCATACTACCTCCTGAGTACACTAGGAATGATCCCTGATTATAGAGCCAGGAGTAAGCTTTGAGTTGTTAGGTGTGGTCCAAAACAAACAAACAAACAAAAATCAATAAAATAAACAAAAAAGAAAAAAAAGAAAAGACTTTATAATAAGTACATCAGGTAAACTCAAGGCTAGAGAGTATAAGAGTTATGATACATGCCTTACAAATGACCAGTCCTGATCCCCAGCACCACATGGTCCTCTAAGCATCACGAATATGGCCCTGGAGGATCCCCAAACATTACAAGGTAGAGTATTTAATTCTGGACACCACAGGGATGGGGTAGTATCACATTCTCAGGTTCTCACATTATTTTGTTTTGTTTTGTTTCAGGATTACAGGGATTATTATAGGATCTCTGCACAGGAATCACACCTGGTGATATGCATGGGACCATATGTGGTGCTAGGGATTGAATCTAGGTAAGCCCTTTTCATCTGAGGGTTGATAAAATCATTAGGAACAGTAACAACTACATATGCAGTGGGCATAGCTCTTCATGTACCAATGATGAGCCTGAGGGAAAAAATTATGCAAGTCAGAAGCTAGAATGTGACAGGAAGGAGACAAAAATAAAGTTGCACATAAAAAAATGTTTGAATGTATTGCTCAAATATCCATAAGCTAAAGTTCTAACACCCGGTACCTTAAAATATGACTTTATTTAGAAGCAAAGTCAAAACATTTTTGATCAGGATGGAGCTATAATCTATGCTAAGTGTTATCCTTGTGGAAATGGAAAAGTTGACAGTCATGCACATAGGGAGAATAACACAGAGAGACAAAGGTAGAGGTAGGCCTGATGCAGCAAAAACAAAGGAGTACCAGAATCTAACAAACCAGAGCATGTTGAGAAACAGAACAAATTCTTACCCACAGCTCCTTCCTCTCACAGAAGGAATCAACCCTGCACCTTCTGTGGGGTGAAGGAGTTTGGGCCACACCTGGCTGTACTCAGGGCTCACTCCAATCTCTGTTCTCACAGATCACTTCCAGCAGTGTTTTGGGACCAGATGTGGTGCTATGGATCAAAATAGTGTTTTCCATGAGCAAGGCAAGTACTTTACCTTTAATACTTTCTCTCCAGACCCCCGATGGACCATTAATCTTTAATGTCTGGACTCTAAAATATTGAGAAAATAGCTTTCATTTTATAAAACAACTTGTTTGAGGATACTTGGTTAAGGCAACCCTGGAAAATGAATGCTATCTTCAAACACATAATACCTACAGCAAGTTGTAGAAAGGTATTTCCTCTCTATGTCTGATATTATGAGTTTCAGTTTTAAAGTGGTGTTTGTATTTAAGTCATTTTTTGTCTTTCTTTTTGCCTTTGCCTTAAATATCAACTGTCAGTGACGGGCAATTATAAGAGTTTCATTTGGTGGAATATTCTCACAGCACAGAATATCTCCTCTACAAGAGAGCATGAAACACAAACTCTGGTTACTCTTGGACTTACTCCACTTGTATCTGGACAGAAGACTAGACAGAAAGAAAGAGAGAAAACCATTCAATGTAGCAAAGAAGTGAGAACTGTCTGCACCCACTACAGAAATCAGGATTAAAAAGCATAGCTTAGAATTTAAGCTCAATTTCCACTAAAACCTTAAAGTCACCTTCTTATAATTTTTCTTTGGGTTCCAATAGGCTATTTCTATGCCTGCATTTCTCACACAATGAAACATTCTGGAAAATGGATACCATACCTAACACCTGTCAAAAATTTTTTCCTAGCAAAATTTTCTTCCATATTTAAAACTACATGTGATAAATAATACTTTCTAGTGCAAATTCTTCTTAGATCAGTCTCTTTTCAAAGCTTTACTTAAAGATATCATTTAGAAATATTCATGTATATTACATTTGGCAAACTTTAATAAAAACATGAAACAATCAAATGATCATATGTTATGTCAGTCTTTAAAATAATTTTGGAAATCAATTTTTCTCCTAGAACTCTTCATGGCTTTGATGTTTCATGTAAGTCATTTGTTATGGTCTTTCTTCTAATTTTGAATAAATATTCACTTGATTTATATATGTATAGATATATAAGCATTCACTTTATATGTGTGTATATATGCTAACCCTCAAGTCCAAACTAACCTTTCTTGGAATGGAATGATATAGTTCCCTAAAGAGTTTCTAGTTGCTGAACTTGCATAATATTTTGCCTTTCTTACAATCTCCAGGTTTTCTTACAAAAACATTAAAACCAACTGTAGCCAATACGTACCTGGGTCAAACTGAATTAGTTTAGCTGGAGTCAGGGTAAAATCTTTTCCAACTGTAGCTGACACTTGGTTAACCTTAGGAGGGAAAAAAATGTCATTTATAACAAAAATAAATATTGTATAATAGAGAAACATCTAGGCCAGTTTCATACTAAACTCATTCTCTTAAATATGTTTTTAACACAGTAATTGTAAAAGTATGCTATAAACCTTTTTGTAATAAATAATTTTAGGTCTAGGCTACAGAGTTAGTTTTTTTCTAGATTAATATCAGTGTCAGTAAAAGTAAAGCTTTTTTTCTCTGTTATTGGAGAAGTAACAAGAGTTTTAAACAATATTTTTCTTTGTTATGAGAAACATTTTATTTCACTCTCTTTCCACAATCTCAACCTAGTTTTAAAATAGTGCCTCAGAGAGGATTGTCGAAGAGATAAGGAAGAATAGGCAGGTATCCTGACAACCTATGTGACAATGTATTCTGCAAACTCCTAGATAAGTCTTAAAATTAGATGAACTAAAACTAGTCTGGTCTGTTTCTTTCCTGTCCAAATAAAATCATCCCTCTTTACAGATATGAATGAGAGCGAGTGGAATTACAAATCTGGTGAACAGTCACTTTAGCAAAATCCACACCTAGAACTAAAAGGTTTGGAGGCTTCATCAGGTCAGTTACCTTAAAAAAAAAAAAATTCTGCTCCAGACAGACTATTGAGTGATTCCCTTTATCTCACCTCTAGAGCTAAAAACCAGAGATGATTTTAAGTTCGGTAAACATGGATTTGTACTTCCCCAGAAATCCTAAATATATGTTAAGAATATGAGGCTAGAGTGGTAGCACAGTGGATAGGGTGTTTGCCTTGCAGACGGCCAACCAAGGTTCAATCCCCAGCACCCGATATGGTCTCCCCAGCCTACCAGGAGCAACTTCTGAGTGCAGAGCCAGGAGTAACACCTGAGCGCCACCAGATGTGGCCCAACAAAACAAAATAAAGGAATGTAGTCCCCTAATGCCACCAGGACAGATTCCTGAGTCAGAAGTAAGCCCAGAGTATAGATAAAAAAACTCCTACCCTCACCCCCAAAAAGAAAAAGCTGTGTCTGTGGCTAGTTTGAAAAGGTCATTGAGTGAGAAGTTATGTACAATTGGCATGTTACTTTTGCATTTTTAAAGATGTTTCAGTGTTCAGGGCATCACAATACTTCATTTTCTGACAAAGGAAGAAAATACACAATTAGCATAAAAATGATATTTCTGATGCCTTGGATCATAACTTATTTCAATCAAAAGTTCTAATATCTGCTAAGAGAGCTGCAGTAGAAACATTACCCAGAAGAGGGTGTAAGTTTCCATTTGTTCTTTATCTACACTGCAAAAGCTCTCCTGAACAAATATTCATTGTGCAAAGGCAACCCATTGTAAACCTGTTTCCACCATATGCTGGAAGTTACATTTCCCAGCATGGCTCTTGCATATGTAATTACCTAGTATTTACCACCACTGTGCTTACAGCATCCTAGGTGGGAGAAAGGAAGTTGTCAGGTAAGGTGAATATAGAAATCATTCTAGTTCAAACCAGAATGAATAACAAAGGTTAAAAGCTCCCTCTTCCCTGCTCCTAGTCAAGTATCTAGTAAATTCTATATTGTGTTTGGGAGTACTCTAGATAAAATTTCTGAATTTTAACAAGATTGGGTTTGATGAAGGCCAGCATATTCTGCTGCAGATTCACAGTATGCACAAGTTAAAGCAGACAAAAGGTTCCATGTATACTGCGTATGTTCTTTCTGGCAAGGTGCATGGAGTATGGCCCAAAATTCCCAACTAGAGCATATGGCGCTTTCTATGGAGGACCAGAGAACTATTAGAAACCATTCAGACAGATTCTTTTCTTTTTCTGCAAACCATCTGCTGGAAAATTACAGGACACACCAAGTTGTTTGTTGTTTTAGCAACAATAAAGCACCCACAGATTTGAGGAAGAGAGCCTGTGTCCACTGGAAGTAGAAACTGAGTCTGAAATGGGTGGAATTTAGGTATATCAGGTTATACAGGTAATGTGAATGTATGATTAAAATTAAGACTCAATTAGAATGAGACATTATTTCCCCCAGAAGTTAAAGATCAGTTCCCTATTCTTAGCCTGAGGGAGTTTTTTGGACTCACTCACCACTATTCTTCTGTACATTCTTTTACATTCTCTATGCCTATTAATGTCAGAGTAATTCCTAATAACTCCTGAAGTTATGAGTCGTAGGTTATTCTACATTCTAAGACAAAGTAAAGAAACAGCTAGTTGATTGATCCAAAAGTGATTGTTGAAAATCCCTAACATTTTATGGTGCCTGTATTGATTTATGCTCTCCTACATTTGAGTAGCTTAGGTATCTCTTAAGATAGTCAATGCTGATTAATTTTTTCCACAGAGACAAAAGAAAGGCACCCATGTCTACTAGAAAAATTCTATGGGGCTTAAAATTTGTTGTCGATATCCCCCAAAAGTGTCTAGCATACAACTTTTCTGTTCAAAGTGAAGTTTTGACCAAGGTGATTAAGGTGAATATATCTCCTTAGTAAAATAAACTTAAGGACTATATTTATAATCTATCATTCATAATAAACTTAAAGACTATATTTATAATCTAAAAGTATGTTTAAAAATATATGTAAGATAAATGATCACAATTATTTGTGGGTAGTATGTTAAAAAATAATAGAGACAAGGGCCAGGAGATCAGGTCCATGGTAGGAAGCTTGAACAAAGAGCAGGGGAATACAGTTAGGGCAGAGAAGGACGGACCACTATGACATGAGATTTGGAGCTGATCATCTAGGAACTGAAAGGACTGGATACTGAAAGGACTTAAAGTAGTAAGTGATATACATGATACCTCTTCAGTAACAATATTGCAAACCACAATGCCTAAAAGGAAAAAAAATAGGAAAGAAAGAGAGAATAAACAGAGTGAAAGGGAAAAGAAAAATGCCTACCATAGATACAAGTAGGGATAGGTTGGGGAAAAGGAAAGGTAGGAGGGAAATTGGTGTGTGGGGGGGTAACATTGGTGGTGGGAAATATGCACTGGTGAAGGGTTAGCTGTTGAACATTATATGACTGAGACCTATCGTGAACAATTTTGTGACTATGTATCTCATGGTAATTCAATAAAATTTGTATTACAATTATACGTAAGAAATCATAAACATAGAACGGGGGTCAAGGAGGTACTTAGATCCATGCAAAATAGTGTGGTACCCATGCACTTAAAATTTTCTTGATTATTTTGAATTTTTATAGGAAAATAGTTTGAATAAAACACCAATGTTTCTATACATAAGTTTTCGCTTGGTAGTTATATTTTGGAGTTACCTTCAAACTCACAAAGGCTGAGTCCATGGAATGTCCCCTTCTGACAACTTCCAAGGATAATATACCCACATCCTCACACACCTCATATTTAGCCTGTGACCATTCAATATGAGACCACTTCAGTTCCAAACTGCACAAAAAAAAAAGATGAAAAATAAACTCAGGAGAGGTGTCTGTAGCGATCCCTTGTAGGAGGTCCCTTGTAGGAGAGAAGATTCATATTTGTTAAGAGAATATTTTAATCAGCCTTCACCAAAGCTAAAAGTTCTTTCCATTTGAATGTCCCATTTGAATTCATAGAGAACTTTAAACATGATTTCACTTATGCTTATAGTAACTCTGTACAGAGCAGCACATATTAAAATTTCATTTTAGGACTGGTGAGAAGATATAGGAGTTAAGGGACTTGCCTTGCATGCACCCAGTCAACCCCAATTTGATTCCAGGACCACATGTGGTTCTCTGATCAGTTAAGAGTGGTCACTGAGCACAGAACCAGGAGTACTCCCTGAGACTACCATGTGTGACCCAATCCTTCATCCCAATATAAAATAACATCATATAATACAGAAACTAAGATGAAAAAATTTAGAGGTACTACAGTTAATAGTGACAGAAGACACTTAAAATTGAGTATTCTAAAGGAAAAAGGATCATTAGTTAGTTGTTAGTCTCAAAAGCATCCATTTCTTTGGGGGAAAGAACACTACTATGAGCTGTTTTGTTGTTTTGGTGTGGTTCGGTTTTGGTTTTGGGGTCACACCCGACAGCGCTCAGGGGTCACTACGCTCAGAAATCGCTCTTGGCAAGCTCAGGGGACCTTATGGGATGCCGGGATTGGAACCACCACCCTTCTTCATGCAAGGCAGACGCCCTACCTCCTTGCTATCTTTCAGGCCTACTATGAGCTCTTCTAGATTATCTGTGGCTTCCTTCAAAATTATATCAAGAAATGTTGCTGACACAGTTTGTTTCTGAACTTGGGTTCACATTAATAACATGCCATTTTTGAGGATAAACTTAGGAATAAAATATACAGATTTTTTTGAACCATTATCTGTTCCTTCTTAGGTAGACATTAAAGGACTGCTAATATATAGCTTGAATGCAGCTGTACAACTGAAACCCAATAGAAAAGTAGAGTTTTTTGTCCCCACAATGTACTCATAAGTTAATATTTAATGAATTTACATTTAACAAGAGTTAATACGAAAACTATCTTCTTTAAGTCTCAGAATAATCAAAGAATGTAGGTTTTCAGAGAAGAATATTGAGCCTAATAGAAATTAAGTAACTTGTTCAAAGGCAAAAAAAAAAAAATAGAGGCAAAAACAAACAAAAACCCCAAAGTTATTAGAGGGCACAGATGAAATTCCCAGCATAAACCTGTTGCCAGATCTTTTCCTTCTCTATCATTCCTTTTTCTCAAACAAAGTTCTACATGACATTGGCTATTTCAATTAATGCAGAGAGGAATGCATTTTTCCCGTGAAATACTTCCCCTTATGAGGTGAAAGAAAATGAGGAGTTTCACCTAAGCATTTCTTTTTTTTTTCCACCTAAGCATTTCTTTTCCAATATATTTTGACATTATAAAAGACACATACAGTCATTACTATCTTAGTCAATATACTTGTACTGCTTCCACTTTAATCATTTCTCATTCACTCTACATTTATAAAATTTCCAGTGATTACCTGAAAGTACTTCTCCAACTTCGTACTAGATTCCCCCTAGTGTCGTTTCTCCAGGTTAGAGATTCTTTAAAACTTGTTGTGTCTAACTTGAAGGGTCTAAACTTGAAGGGCCTAAATTTGAAGGGTCTAACATACCCTTCCCAAAACCCTCTCCTTCCCACTGATACATCATTCAGAGCTTATTTAAGAAGGTAGGACAGCTACCTTCTTAAGTGAACAAATAGCAAAGGCCTCCAGTTGCACCCAATTGTACTCCTTTCCCAAATGGCTCCAGTATTCTCTCAGATTGTTCAATATCCATTTTGAGAAGCACTGCTTTAGGCTATTTATCTTTTTTTTTTTTTGACATTTTTCCACATCCAGGAATTTTGAGCTCCATGTGGAACATGCAATTCATAAATCTCTTAGGGTTCTCTAGGCTATCCCAGCCAATTTATTCTCCAATAACCTATGTCACTGAATGAATTATGTATTACAGTCATAGCTTATAGACAAGTTCATTTGCCAAATAAACTCAGCAGAACATAGTCCTATTCCAAGAACCTGCTGGTTGGGAACAGGAAACTACAACAGAACTTCATGAAGCTACGTAATCATAGTATTTGTATAGATTCACTCACTACTCTATTTTATTTTAAATTACAATATAACAAATATAAATTATTTATACATTTATGTATTCAGTCAATAGGTATAAAAGTTGTAATTGGCATGCAAGATTTAAACATTGTTGACATGTACAATAGATCCTCCTATTAAAAATGATAAATAACTATAAGAATTTTTGTTGCAACTGAATTAAAATTGTGCATGAGCAAAATATGAAAATAACCCAGGATTCAAGAACAGGTGAGTGAATAAAGAAATGTGGTATTTGTATACATTAAGCGATTACCAAAAATCATGCAATTTGCTGCTACATAGATCTATGTGGAGAGTATCATGTGAGTGAAGTGAATCAGAAGAAAAGGAACAGATTCTGAGTAAGCTCTCTTTTGGGATTATCAAGAATCATTGTAAGGAAATTACAAAAGATCAAAGGCAACATATTTTGTAAGCTAATCTACAAAGATGAACTTACTGGATAGGGGTGAGGTAAACTGAAGGGGGACATTGGTAGAGGCTGTGGCGTTAGAACATTATATGCATGAAACCCTATCATTAAAAACTGTGTAATGCTATCTAATTGTGCAACAATTTTTAAACTATATCTAAATAAAACAGACATGAACTATATCAATAAATGAAGTTAGTGGCAATATTTAAAGAATCACAAGATAACAACCCAAAGGGATGTGTAGATACCAATAGAAGAAACTACCTACAAAGAATTTCTAAGTGTTTCAGGCAAATAAGAAAAAGGGGAAAATAGACTAGAAGAAAAAAAGTTAAAAACAGGTGAACTGGGATAGAAAGTAAAGCTAAAGGAGTAACGTTAATAAATACAAATATTTTCAGCTAAATCAAAGCAAGGTTCAGCATTTCAATTGACCCTCTTATTTTTACTTACTTATTTATTTATTTATTTATTTATTATTTATTTTTGGTATTTTTTTGCTTGGAGCTATACTCTTTACTGCTTACCAGGTGCTGCTTACTACATCAGGCTTACTTTTGGCGTTATGCTTAAGGATCACTCTTTGCACTGCTGAGGGACCATATATGGTTCCAGAGATTGAACTCCTGTTGGTTGCATGCAAGTCAAGCATCTTGCCTTATACACTATATCTCTAGGTCTTCAATGTCCAAGATCTTAAGAATCTATATATTATGGGGCCAGAGAGATAGCATGGAGGTAGGGTGTTTGCCTTGCATGCAGAAGGACAGTGATTCGAATCCCGACATCCCATATGGTCCCCCAAGGCTGCCAGGAGTGATTTCTGAGCGTAGAGCCAGGAGTGACCCCTGAGCGCTGCAGGGTGTGACCCAAAAACCAAAATAATAATAATAATAATAACAATAATAATAAACAATAATCAATATATTATTCATGATAACTATGTAATCAAAAATTAAATAGTATTCCTCTGCATATCAGATGACCCTGAGGACTTATGATACTTACTATTTGTTTGCAGATCGAGATCCACAGAAATCATGCTGCTTAGTTTAAAATATAAAATATCTTGATATTGTGGTAAAGATCGTATTTCCCTGAAGCACCATTAGAATGCTACCTAATGCTTGGAAGTTGAGGTTGTCATTACACTATGTTCTATCTTTCCTTAGAACTGCTCACAGAAAATAATAAATATCAATTGAAAAATCATGATATTTAAGCCAATCTTCATATTTTTTCAGGAACAAAAATTAAGTCTCAATACACTTGCCTATCTCCAGAATAGGCAAGTTCAATACATGTTTTAGATGTGCTCTTTTGCTTACTCCAGTGCTGATTTGAGAAGATCTTTTTATGCTGAGACTTTGTTTGCTTAAATGCTACACAAATACCCAGAAAAAAAATGATGATGTAGATGTAGTCAGTCATTTGGGAAATCTACCTACAAGAAAATAGCTACACAGCTGTCTGTATGGAATTCTGAAGATGCTAAATACAAGAACCTAGGACCAAAGCCTGGAAAGTTCTGGGAATGTGTACATGTTATGTAGATAAGATTGGCTTAAATCATCATACATTTCAATGATGCCATTCTTCTATTACCATTGAAGTCAGGTGAAGTTGTTAAACTCTGGAGGCAATCAATGCAAATAGTTTTGCCCGAGGTGTCAGATCCTTAAGACCCTTGGGGAAAGTATTTCCACTTTAACCCTATGACATTTGGGATCATTCTTTGGAAGGGAAGACTATCTTAAATTTAGTAGATGTTTAACAACAGCTGGCTTCTACACGTTGGACATTAGTAGCATCACTACCTCCAGTTCCAATAATCAAAACTGTTTCCAGACATTAGCAATTGTGCCTTGATCATTTCCAGTGGGCAACCATTTTCCTGTGTGATTTCAGAAGTTCTCAATTACCATGACTAAATGTATTCTATGTGGCGGAGTAGTGAAAATGAAACTGTTATAAGATTTTCCCCTTATAAAATCAGGAGCAAGAAAATCTCTTTGATGTGATTCATCCCTAATACCTGTGATCCTCCTATTCTCATCAACTTCTTAATTTTCCAAAGCACAAATCATGTATATTATTTAGTTTATTTAGATATTGCATATGCTAAAATAAACAAGTCTTTGCTTAGTTTATAAATTATAAAGATCCTTTACAGACTGACCAGGACACAGTAATTTCTTAATACATTTTGGTGAAATGAATGAATAAATCCTATTTAACACACTTTCTCAAGCTTACTAGACCACTGAAACTTTTTCTTTCCACAAATTTATTGGTATCACAGACATTGCACTTTGAAAAGGCTAGGCTAACTGAGGTTTTGTTTGGTTGGTTTTTCTATATAAGTCACATTTGACAGCTTAGGGACTTCTCCCACCTCAGCCATTCAGGAGTTTCTCCATGGACCATGCAGTGCCAGAAATTGAGCCCAGGGCTTCTGCATGTAAAACATGTGCTCAATCCATTGAGCAATTAATTGCTCTAGCACAGGCTGAATGATACTCACGTGCTCATTCTAGCCTTAACTCTGAATTATTTGGACAGTATTGGACTTTATTAGAACACAAAGAAAAATGTATAGTGACAAAGCGAATTCTACCATAAAGCTTGATTTCTTAGTAAACACATAGACAATTTCCTATGATTTGGCAGTAGCTAGAAACAGCTTTAATGATCAGAACTGGAAAAAAAGATAATAATGGCATTCAGTGGACAGAGACTAGGGTATTCTGCAAACACAGAGCTCCCAGCCTACTTCACAATCCCCACTTCATGACCAAGAGTGATTTATCCCCAAATGCCAACATATATTAACAAAAATATATATTATTGGTATTTCACTTTGTGACTACTTAATTTGTACATGAGTTGTCTTAGCATATCATTTCATAATATTTGTAACTTCTTTAGTTCTATTCATTTTTGGGAACTGAAAGAAATGCTTAAGATTAAAACACCAGTTTGGAATTTGGGACATTAATCCAGGTTAACAAGAGTGTGTGAAAAGGCACTTAGCTATTCAATGCTTCGTTTTTCCTTACAACCAATATATAATAATAATGAGTCTCTACTTCAAAGGAGTTCAATAAACTTAATAAGTGCTCATTAAGTAAATTGAGATGTGTAAAGTTTTGTAGATACTCAAATTGTGGTTATTCTTACAACTATAGAACTTCATTTAGAATCAAGTAGCATAAGATTTAAAAATATTTAAAATGTTAAGAAAAGTTTAAGTATTCCATTCAAGGCTTATCAACTAAAAGATGATGTTATTGAGTTCTACACTGTAATGCTTGGAACACCTGTGTTTGTCCCCTGTGTTCTGTCCCTTTTTGGGTGATAATGGAGACGTGTGTTCAGCCAGAAGGCAGCATCCTGAAAACCCACAACAAGCTCTTTGGAGTCAGACACATTTTGCAACTACTTATCAGTGTTGATTAGTGTCAGTTACTCAGTCTAGCACGGCCTGGGCTTTCATTATCTTTAAAATGAGGAGAATCCTATGCATGTCAAATGATGAAAATTAAGATTAGTTAATATGTATAAGGCACCTGTACACAGTGGGTGCTTAATAAGTACTATTTCCCTCATTTCCTTTGTGTTTTCCTAGCTCTTGTCTAGAAAAAATGTGCTACTTCTGGCATGCAGAAATCTGTAGACAACTTCTACACCTATAAGGAGTTACTCAAAGGTTGCTTAAAAAAAAAAACACCAACATTATGAAGTTCACTTGTAGAAATCTCTTTCCTTTGTTATGTTCTTTGCCCTTCTCCTTCAAGGAGGTGCAGGCAGATTAGAATAATTGAAGGAGGGAAGCCAGAGGGAGGAGAGGAGTTGGAATTCAGAATCAGCTAGAGAAGCAGCCACACACAGTTGTGGGGAACTTTAGTGAGAATTGGATTCTAAGTTCATTTTACCCATGATGTGCACAAGGAACAGGTGAACTTAAAAGGCATATTAGGAAACTGTCTTGATCTGAAGTGCGCTACATCCCAGAATCCACATAGGCTTTTTTGGATAAACTTTGTGAATTGTGTCACTTACTTTGGAAGCTCTGATCAAGAATTTAAATTTGAACCTGAGAGCAAATAGAAACTTGAGAGTGAATCACACCAAGACACTCATCTGCTCAGTGACTTCAGATAAATCAGTAAAAGTCTTGGGGCCGGAGAGATAGCATGGAGGTAAGGCGTTTGCCTTTCATGCAGGAGGTCATCGGTTCGAATCCCGGCGCCCCATATGGTCCCCCGTGCCTGCCAGGAGCAATTTCTGAGCCTGGAGCCAGGAAAAACCCCTGAGCGCTGCCGGGTGTGACCCAAAGAATCCAAAAAAAAAAAAAAGTCTTGAAGTTTGTTCCCCTCCCTTATCAAACCAATGATTTTCTTTGGAAAACTAAATTAGACAAAGCATACATGTAAGCACCTAGTCTGGTGCCTAAAATGTGGAACTTTGGAAACTAAACCTTGATGCAAATGTACAGTGTAATAATTTGTCTTCTCAAAAAAATTTGTCTCCCAAATTTATCCGATATAAATTTGTATATATGAGTTATTTGAGGATGGGGAACTAATGGGGGCAGTTATTTATTCTAGTTAAATGAAATTGAGAAAAGTGTGTCCAATATTGCCCTCTCAATGACACATAAAGCATCTCCATGATGCTGAGAGGTAATGCAACCAAAAAACAAGAAAGCCAATGTGCTAGTAATCACTTAGTGAAATAAACCAATATTTTCTAACCATCTTTTTTTATAATGGAGCATCTACTGAACTTGCAGTACTAACAGGTCATAGTAATGTTGCAGTAGTAAAACTTACTAGCCCTGAACTATTCTCATTCTTCAACATCAACCTCCTCTATTACATATGTCAGTCCCTTAAGATATATTACTAGAGCTTTTTACCCCTTCAAACGTGCAGAGTATTAAGCTATTAATCTTTTTCAAGCCAAACAAGAACACTTAGTTCCTCAGCATTTAGCTCATTTGTTAATAAACACATTGTTCACATCGTGAATCATCCCAAAAATGATTTATAATTAGAGATAGGTTTTAATTGGCAATAAAATGTCTCCAGGACATTTCTTCAGTCAATTGTGGTACAAATCCACATGGGTGAGTAATATTGTAATTGCCACAAGGTACATTTGTTAAAAACTTTAAATATACAAAATGCCTATGTCATTGGATTTTTTTACACAAATTGAGGAATGATCCCCATTTTACATATGAGATCATTAAGGCTTCAGTAATCATTTTGGTCACTATCAGAGATTAAAACTCAAACTCTGAAGTTTGGCTCCACATCTAGTGGCTATTGATTATTATTTATATCACAATTTTCTATCTAGTAGTCATAGAGCACACACTAATAACTGAAAGTTGCATTTGAAGATGAAAACCTCAGGGTTATTACAGATCTGTACTTTCCATTCATCTGGTAGTCAATATCTTCAAAAAAAGTAGAGAGCTATTTGCTGTCTTTCCCTTTGCAAGTTTTTCATTAAGAGTGTACACCTTTTACAATCAAGTAAGCAAGATTCTTGAGTGTAGTGATGAAAATCACAGATGCTAAGCCAAAATTTCTAGGCCTAAATTCAAGCTAAACAAAGTAAATTCTGTGTTTGTTTGGAAAAGCAACATCCGACTGCTATGCTCCAGTTTTTCATATGACTATTTTGGATGGTATATAACTCAAAGTTTGTTATAATTATGAAACAAAATCAAATAAAAAAGAAAAAGAAATAATTATGTTAAAATGCCTGTAATTTGTATTATACATGTAACTAGATTCTTAGTGACTCTTGAGAAGATAAACTACTATTTACAGTATTGTTTCTTAATGGATAAATATACTTTGTGTTCCAAAAAAGCATTTGTTTATAAATAAGTTGAAATACCTGCTCCATTCAGAAATTAATAATATGTCAAATTTTAAAACTTAAGAAATTTGGGTATATATTTTGCAGTGCTTTGGGGTTACTCCTGGCTCTACACTCAGGAATTACTTGTATATGAGATGCCACATGCAAGCAAATACCTCATCTACTAAGCTATCAATCACTCTGGCCCCAACCAAATATTTTATTTTTTACTCTTCCTGCCTACTCTAAACAGACAAACAAACAAACAAACTTAAGGGGTCAGAGAAAGACAGATAGATAGAACTCAATCAATTGAGAGCACATGCTTGACATGTGTTAGGCCCTGATTCTGTTCTTGGCCACCACATTGTCCCTTGAACACTGCTGGAAATGACCCCCAAATATAGAGTTGGTGGGAGATCCCAAGCACTGTCTAGTATGAGCCAAAACATATATTTAAAAAAAAAAGGGCAAGGGGACCTGGAGAGATAGCACAGAGGCGTTTGCCTTGCAAGCGGCCGATCCAGGACCAAAGGTGGTTGGTTTGAATCCCGGTGTCCCATATGGTCCCCTGTGCCTGCCAGGAGCTATTTCTGAGCAGACAGCCAGGAGTAACCCCTGAGCACTGTCGCGTGTGGCCCAAAAAAACAAAAAAAAAAGAAAAGAAAAAAAAGGGCAAGGGAGGGGTATATGGGATGCATGCTGGGAACAAGGGTGGAGGGAGGACAACATTGGTGGTGAGAATGTCCCTGATTCAATGTCACTATGTACCTAAAATATTACTGTGAAAGATTTGTAATCCACTGTGGTCAAAATAAAAATTATTAAAAAAAAGAAAAAGAAAAAGAAACCAAGAAAGAAAGAAAGAAAGAAAGAAAGAAAAGAAAAAGAAAGAAAAAGAAAGAAAAGAGAAGAAGAAAGAAAGAAGAAAAAGAAAAAGAAAGAAAGAAAGAAAGAAAGAAAGAAAGAAGAAAGAAAGAAAGAAAGAAAGAAAGAAAGAAAGAAAGAAAGAAAGAAGAAAGAAAGAAAGAAAAGAAAGAAGAAAGAAAGAAAAGAAAGAAAGAAAGAAGAAAGAAAGAAAGAAAAGAAAGAAAGAAAGAAGAAAGAAAGAAAAAGAAAGAAGAAAAAAAGAAAGATAAAAATTATCTTCAAAAGCAATTCCCTTTGTAATAGTGAAAGTGTCAGGATATAATAAGGCAGTATTTAGCACTGTTTGTGTGTGTGGGGGGGGGAGGAATTCTCGTTAAGCCACCCTGTGCTTTGCACAGTCAGCATTAGTTGTATTCTTTTGGGGGAGGTTTGGGGTCACACCAGCAGCGCTCAGGGGTTACTCCTGACTCTATGCTCAGAAATCGCTCCTGACAGGCTCGGGGGACCACATGGGATGCCAGGATTCGAACCACCATCCTTTGCATGAAGGACAAATGCCTTACCTCCAATGCTCTCTCTCTGGCCCAGCATTAGTAGTATTCTTATGCTGAGTATAGTACATTTATTTTAAGTTGATCTATTAAAAAATAAATGAAGGTATATTTATTTTGTATTTGCAGCTGGATTAATATTTTGAAAATTAAAATATATTTGTCTCAAAATAGTAAATATATTTTCTATAGATGTTGTCATATTAGGGAATCAATTCTTTAAGGCTAGAGATGTTTTAATGGATGGTCGCTGTCTATATTTGTGTAATCTCACAACTATATTTTAATGTCCAGGGCTTATATCTTTATTACAAACACCTATTTTTTAGATTATAGTACTATCCACATAGATATACTATCCATCCGCCTTCCAAAAAAATCTGTTGCAAAAAATAAATCTGGACCACATACTATTTACCTTTTATCGGGATTAAGGAGGTAGAAGTTAGAGAAGGAATTTTTGAGGTTGCATTTTTCATTACAGAGTCTACAGAGACCTCTTCTGGCCAAAGTTTGGAATACAATTCAAGGCTCAAAAGCCAAATCAATAATAGAGAAAAATTTGCTTTGTCCACATTTTGTGTGAGGAGAGGAACGAGAGAGACAGAGACACAGAGAGACACAGAGAGAGATGAGAAGAGAGAGAGAAAGAGAGAGAGGGAGAGAGAGAGAGGAGGGAGAGAGAGCAGGAGTGAGGGCAGGAGGGAAACTGGAGTGGAGACAATGGTGATATGAAATATGCTCTGGTGAAGGGTGTTGTACATTGTACAGTGAAACTCAATAATGAGCAACCTGTAACTGTGAGAAAAAGACTCTTATTGTGAATAATCTTATAAACACAGTGTTTAAATAAAGTAATAAAAGAAAGACTAATGAGATAACTATTCACTTAGGAAGTTTAGTTTTAATAGGATGTTATAAAAGCTAAAATTAGGGTAAATTCATGACATTTTTAGTTGGTCAGTAAGTGCATCAAACATTAAAAAAAATACAGCCCAAGGAAATGAACCATGACAAACCTTTATGTAATTATTTGCTGGATGTTTAATTATTTTATGTCTATATTCCAGAAGTCTAATAGAGACCCAGTGAATAGAACCAATATGACCTGTTGTTAATTTTCTAAATTTTAAGGATTTGTTACTTCAGTTATTTTGAGTATCTATTCATTATAATATTCTGAAGTGTTACCTAAAACTGTTTTTCTCTGTGTAGACTTCATCTTCTTTATGCTAGTATTAATTTCTTTTAAAGGCAATAATAATAGTCTTTGGGAGGAGTGGGTCATAATCGGCAGCTCTCAGAAAGCGCTCCTTGGCAGGCTCGGGGGACCGTATGGGGATGCTGAGAATTGAACACTGTCCTTCTGCATGCAAGGCAAATGCCCTACCTCCATGCTATCTCTTCAGCCCATAATAGTCTACTTTTTGTTTTTGATATTTTGAGGGGCCACACCCAACAATGCAATAGATTACTTCTGACTCTGAGCTCAGGAATTACTCCTGGTGTTATTTGGGAATATTATGGGATGCTAGGGAGCCAACTGGGGACAGCCATGTACAAGGCAAGTGCCCTACCTGCTGTACTTTCTCCCTAATCCATGGTCTTGATTTTTCTGAGGAAAGAAATGGTTTGAAAACTGTTCCTGTCTACCTCAATCTTTCTGCTAAGATATTTTTTGGAGACTCTTGCTGCTAATGCAGTCCTAGAGTGACCTCTTGCTGCATAATTTGTACATGAGTCTGCAAGTCTATTCTTAGATGTTAGTGAATTTCACATATTTCTTCATGCTTGAAAGTGCATGCATTTATGTGCATAAAAGGAATGACCCATCACGACACAACTTATCTGTTTTAATTTTGTCATACTCATTAAAGCCTCCCATAATCAAGCAGTGATAGATATCAATATTCCTCTTAAAAATTAATTCTGTGAGCTTAGGAAATGGTCTATTTAATCTGTTAAATTTGGTTTGCAAAAGAACATTTCATATTCCTAGTCAGAAACACCCTGGACATTATCATCAGAACTACTGAATAAGTAAAGCAATTTACATTTGAGGGGTGGCAGAGTTTCCTGAAGGGTCCATGATTTGAAATTCCACGATATCTGAATTTACTTCCAAAGATGGATTTATAATGTAAAGAATAGTCTTACTGTTTAAGTCCTTTTGCATAAACTTCTCATGGATAACTTCACCTACCAAAAAAAATAAACAATATATTAAATAAACAAAATTTTCTGTCTATCTTATTTTACAGTTTTTATATCTTAAAAATAAATTAACATTTGGGGTAATAGCAATAGTACAGAGGGAAGGACATTTGCTTTGCCTGTGGCAGGGTCTGGTTAGATTCCAAATCCCGTGTTTCCCTGAAAACTACCAGGACTAATTCCTGTATGAAGAACCAGAGTAACCCCTAAACACTGTTAGGTGTGGCCGCCAAACCAAATATAAATGTTATGAGCTTAAATATGGTTAAGCTTTTTATTTGGCCTTAATAATATTGTACCTGAAAGAAATAGAGAGAGAACAGGAAGGTAAATAATTAAAAATGTTATGCCATCCTGTCTAGTGCTATTGATCATTGTCATCAAATATAATAGTGACAAAGGTGAAATGTTATCAGAGACAAAAAATATACAATTTACAGAAACCATTACACCAACAAAAATAAATCATTCTAATTTTCTTTAATGAACTGTTATTTAAAATTCATGACAGAAAAGTAGAACTAGTCACAAATATGAATCTTGTCCTGGCACTATATATTCCTCTGACTATATTTCAATCTGGCTCTTGAAAAAAGTTGTAAACAATAAACAGATGTGTATCAGCATTTGGTTCTCCCACTCAAGATTTATTTATTTTTTTTAACTTTTATTGAGACCAATGTGAATTACAAGTCTTTCACAAGTGTATTTCAGGCACATAGTGATAGTGGGAAGTTTTATTTTTAAAAACTCAGTTTCAAATTTTCTTTAGCACCAATATTGATTTATAAACTGCATCATCAGTAAGCCCTTGATGGCATTTATCAAATAGACTTCCACTTAGTTAAATTACTATATAGCATTGACAGTCAATGGGTATTTTAAAAAAAATAATTACAAGAATTAAGGTAGCCATTACCTGTTGTTGTGTTTTCCAGATGTCCATAGAGGGGACCTCGTAAAATCTTAAAGATGATCTGATCATCATTGGTGTCAGGGTCTGATGCCTTCAAAACATGGGAATTGATGTACATACCATAACAGCCATTCTTCAATAACCCCACTTGAGAAGGATTATGCAAATGTGTGATGTGAGGGGCTGTTTTGTCCAACTGGTCTACCTGAATCAACAGTAATTACATAATTGTTATACAAAAGCTAATCCCCTCTTGTCATTGCCACCATGTCCATAACTTTAAAGTTTCAAAACTTCAGCAATGAGAATATAGAGTTTCAATAGCGACAAAACCTTAAGAATTTCAGGTTCCCAATCCTCCTCATTTGTTGATTTCTGTTAAATATTGTCTTATAATACTCTCAGAAAATATCAGTATATGGAAAAAAGTTGAAATTTCCATGATAAACTTTGGCTCAAATTTATTTATATAGCCATTTTCTGACTCCTCTCATATAAATATATATCCATAACAACATATACCAGGACTATTTCCCCCTCCTCAACTTTCTTAATCCTGGAACAATGCCTAAACTATAATACAAACTGAAGAAATATTTGTTGAATAAAAATATTAAAATTGGCCTAGGAGTTTGAACAGTATCAAACACATATAAGCATTTCCAAAATTCCAAGGCTTTAGTGGAATGCAGAAATGAAATTAAAATTGGTTTTATCAATTAGAATTTTTTGGGTATATTTTTTTCAAATAGCAAAAAAAAAATGTTGACTAAAGTACCTCAGTGGAAAAAATAGGAAAGGTGATTATTTATAGGTATATGTTTTAGTGACTATTAGAACCATGTAACTAAATAAGTGGGCTCAGTTTGTAAAATAGCAAGTGGGTTACCAAGGAGTAATAAGAACAGGCTCAAACACTATATATAAAGGGCCTCTTTAAGTAAGATAATCATTGAGGTTCTGTAGGGAGATCAATTTTGAATTACAAAGTACTGTTGTTTGTTAGAAAAGGAGCAGAATTATTGAGATTCACTACAAACACAGGTGTCAGAAACACCTCTATCTTTACTTCCCTCCACTTTTACTCTTTTTTTTTCTTAATAATTTAGCTAGCATCGTTACCTAAACAATTTATCATTTTATGTACAAACTTTCTGGACTCCACCACCATCAAAGTGCCCATAATCCTCCATCATTGCCTTATGTCATCTCATCTGGATTTTATTATCTCAGCCTCAAACTCTCCCTTTACTCATTAGTAATTAGTTTTATAATCTAAAGATATGAATTTGTCCTTGTTTGATACTGTATTCCAGTGTTTTGTTATATACAATAGATAAGTAAGATGATCTGGTTTTTATCTTTTTTCCCTCTGATCTATTTTGCTTAACATTATATCCTCCAGTTCCATCCACATTGCAGCAAACTATAAGATTTTATCTTTTCTTTTTTTTTTTTAAATATGGAACGCTTCACAAATTTGCGTGTCATCCTTGTGCAGGGGCCATGCTCATCTTTTCTGTATCGTTCCAATTTTAGTATATGTGCTGCCAAAGCGAGCACAAAATTTTATCTTTTCTTATGGCTAGAGTATTTCATTATATGTATCACAACTTATTTATCCACTTCCTTTCATTCTTTTTTTTTGTTTGTTTTGTTTTTGGGTCACACCCGGTGGTGCTCAGAGGTTACTCCTGGCTATCTGCTCAGAAATAGCATAGCTCCTGGCAGGCACGGGGGACCATATGAGACACCGGGATTCAAACCAACCACCTTAGGTTCTGGATCGGCTGCTTGCAAGGCAAGCACCGTTGTGCTATCTCTCCGGGCCCTTCCTTTCATTCTTTTATCCTGCTTTTTAAAATCAGTTCTTAACTGCTTTACTCAAAAATGATATGATTATACATCTTAGTTCACACTAGCAAAATAAAATATTAATGTCAATCATTAAATCATATCCATTAAGACCATATGTGTATATATTTGTATTTAATATGTAATAAACCACCGTACAACAGTTTAAAAGAATGAAAGATTAAATTAGCCCATAATAAAATTTTGCCACAACTTAGTGTTAACTTGTTTTAAAAATACCAAGTTTCAGAGTAGAAGACTATAATGCTACTGATTTTGTTCAAAACAAATGCATATGTATGTTCTCACAGACACAGACAAAAATATGGGAGCATTTGTTCAAAGCTGTTCATTTGTCTTGAGGTAGAGAAAATTACCACTACCCCTCTGTATTTCTATATGGAATTTTGTAACAACCAAATATGTTTTCCTTGCAAGTTGGCAGGGTTTACTGTTATTAACAAAAGTAATCATATCTCATGCTGGCAAATGTTTGGAGAAACAGACATTTTTATATTTTGCTAGTAGAGTACAAATTAGTGAAAATTTTCTGTAGAGAAGTTTGTCATATCTGCATATTTAAACATGTGCACATAATTTGATCCAAAATCTTAATAAGAGAAGAAGCAAATATTCACAATAGCACATGGACTATCCCACTTTTAATTCACAGAATAAAAGAACAGCGGGAAGCTACCAACAGTTATCTTTTAGTGGTGACTATAAAAGAATCTTTCCTTGTCCTTTTCGTTACTTACTACTTCTTTATCATTTTATAAGCTGAAAAAGCAACTTTTCAGAAGTTTCAAAAGTAAACTTGCTCTCCTAAAAATTATAGACTGAAACCAGAAAGCTGTGTGAAAGCCAGGAAGTGGATAATTCTAGTTTTCAAGTCTTTTATGGGGAGAAACTCCTATGACCACTGACCATAAGAGGGACAATCAGCAGCCAAAAAAGGAAGAATCAAAATAGCTGACTTCTTGTAAGAAACATTAAAGCTGATAAACAATTGGATATGGGTGTTTTAATGTTATGTTTTTTTTAAATGTAAATGTTGATACCTGGTATAGGGCTCAAATGGTAGATATGTCTTGCATATTCCAACTCCAAAACCATAAGCTCCAACATCCTACTCCAAGGAGCACTGGGTGTGGTTCTGGCGACCAGTCTGAGTGGTACTGTGCCCTGGGTATGGCCATATATTTTTATTTTCAGTGATTTTTATTGTGATAATTTGTTTTAAAAACTTAACGACCAAACTGGCTACAAGTCCTATTTTGTGGCTTTGGTCATATTTGTACCTAAGTTTCTTCAAAAGTGGGTCAAAATGCCAGAAACATTTGAAAAGATTGAAGAGTCAAGCATCTTTTAGAAGAAAAGGTTGTATCTTGAGCACTGCTGAGTGTGATCTGTTGGTCCCAAGCCTTACTGTGGTGCACCTCGGTGGGGGGGGTCTTCATTCTGAGATGACCAGAAAAGTTCGATTCCTTCAGGCCCTAGCATTTAGCAATCTAGAGTTGTCTGGGTTTGGCCCCAAGTCCTCTGTACATTCATTGGAGCCAACACACACACACACACACACACACACACACACACACACATAAAAAATAATTTCATTAATAAATAAATCAAAGTAAGCAGAAATGTTGACCTTTTCTCTTGCACCCCAGTACTTTTCCTCCTTAAAGGAAGATCCTGGGAATCATTTGAACAGGATGGCATATGCTGGTCAAACACACAATTTACTACAAAATGTTTTATTTGTGCCTCACAGTATCAGGAAGGTCCACCAAGTGCTGCATCTGTTAAGGGACCAACTTTGCCCTTAATTTTTCAAGCTGGTAGTAAAATAAACTCATCCACACAGGGTAGGCTTATTTGGGCAAACCTTTATCTGAGCCATGGTCCACACATATGACCTTGCCAATAAAAACTCATAGAGGTACAGGAACGAGGGACTCCAATATCCTGCACTACTTCTGGAGGTGAGGCACTTCCTAAACTTCTTGGCCTCTCTAAATGAGAGAAACAAGAAGTTGGGAAAATTATGAGAGGAAAGTGGTGAGCCTTTACCTCATAAGCCTTGTATGCCTAAGAGGTTTGGTGTTTGAGTTAACCTTATGGACCTTTATAACGTATCTCATCCAACATTTGCAATCTGTAAATCCTGCAACTTCTAAGAGAGAACTCTTTAAGGCAAATATTTGTCTTGAGGGATACTTAATTTGGGGACTTTCCCCCTTTTCCTCTGTGTTTTGGAATATGGGAAGGAACTCTTGTGCCTACACTCAAGGTATAGTGTGCCTGCAAATATTTAGAAAAATAAAACCCAAAGTTTATCCTTGGTGGGATAAAACAGCTTCATTTGCCTACCTAGCCTGGGAAATCAATATAAAAAAAAACAGTATTAATAGATTGGAAAGTGTGATGGGACTATTAACAGTGAAAAGCCATAATAACATATTAAAATGGCTATGTACAAAGTACTTCCTACATACTGTGTTAATAAAACACATACCTTCTCACTTTTACCAGTATATCATAATTATATATTCTGGACATCCCCACTGCCATAGATGTACTCACTCTAGTTATCACAACTTCTTCACCTTTATATTCAGAAATCAATTTAGATAGAGTGGGAAGGTTAAGTTTGAATCTACCCAACTATTGTTCAAACAACAGACTAGTGTTGCAATAAATGCATTTTTGATATACAAAGAACATTTCAGTAAGAAATATTGTAGATCACTATACTCCTAAGCCAAATCACAGGTGGGTCTTGTCCACGAAGCTGAAGATGGTAAGAAATAAAACTATGGTTCCCTGAAGAACAAATTCTGTCTCAAGGCTGCCTTTGAACTCAAGATTTCAACATCCATTTAAACTGGAAGTTCCAGGATGCTGGCCTGCAGATTTTAGATGTGTCAGACCCCACAATGGCATGAGCCAAATCCTGAAAATAAATCTTCCTTCATGTTTGTGTATGTGTGTGATATGTGTGTACTGGTTTTATATGCCTGTATAACATGTATGTATATAAAATAAAGAAAAATAGAGAGAAAGATAGAGATGTATGTATTAATACTGTTTCTCTGGAAAACTGTAACTAATACATAGACTAAAAACAAGGAAAAGTATGATTATTTTCCATAATCAGCAGATATTCTGAAAAGAGAGACAGATTTGTGTATTTTTTGCTGCTAGTACAAGTATGTAGAACAGAACAAGCTACATCCAAGGAAAGTGGATTCAGGGTTTGAAGCCAGAACAGACTTGATGTGTTTTGACTAAAAAAAAGAAAAATACATTCTGCCCTGCAAGAATTGGCACAATAGTCAACACAAATGAGACCATTGGTGTCTTAAAGGGACACTAAATTTGGAATCAGAGAGGATTAAAGGTTATGTGCTATTTAATTAGATTTTTAACTTTTGAACTTTAAAACACCTATAAAATGGAGATACTAAAACTCATTTTGTAGGAGTTATGAGATTTAAAGAGTTTTTTTCAACACTGAATCAAACCTTAAAAGAACCCATCAAAAATTCTAGCCACTACCATGTTTTTTAATGGTGTTATATGTATAACACAAATGGTGCTTTTCCAATTTTCCTTTTTTCATTGAAAAAAAAATTAAAATACAAGTAGAAATATTCCAGAGATGCCCTGTGGTGCAGCATCTGCCTTGCAAACATGAGGGCTCTGAGCTGCTTGTTCAGTCCTTGATATCATCCCATATGATCAAGATGATTTCACTAGCCTTGCATTTTGGGGTCCCTAATGCCACAGCAAAAGTGTGAAATATCTGATGTACTGCAAGCAAATAATGGTGATGATCCTTGGCATCACAGAAATGACATGGAGAAAAATAAAAGGAAAAATAGATGGGTAAACTGAGATAGATATTTAGATGAATGGATTAGATAGATGCCATTATATGGCATGAACCAATAAAAATGATCATAATAGTAAATCTGGGTGTTGTAGTAGTAGCTTGAGAAAAAAAAGAAAAAATTGATTGGTTGTGCCGGGCTCCAGCAAAATGCCTTAATATTAATTTTATTCTCATCACAATGCTGTCAGGTACATTTTTGAAGAGTAAGAAGTAGAACTGGAAGAATAAAAAAAACTCTTTTGGGGATCATTCTATGTTATTTGCCCCTTTCTGTACCATCACTGACTCTCAGAGAGTCAGTCATTAGACAAGGACCACATCATATTTGCTCATATTCATAGGCTTAACACCTTGATCAGGCTGAAGATGTACAGAATCTATTTGAATGAAGGAATAAAACAGCTCTTTAAGCCATATTTTCCAGTCTCTACCAATAGAGTACTACCAAATAGAGTACTTTTCATACTTGCCTGGATGGTGAATGAAACAGGTTCTTGCCAAACTCTCCCATCCACAATAAAGCCTGGGTTTGTCTTATCTGAGGCCACAAAAGTAAAGTGGTCCATCTGAGAATTCCCTCCTGTGTGTCTGTAGGCCACATTCCTGTTGTCCACATCTTGCTGGGTGAAATTGGCTTGGAGGAGCACTGTCCCCCACAGGTAGAGTTGGCCGTGTTGTGGGAGCTGGACCACAAGAAAGGTAAGATTCTCTACTGGCGTGTCCGGGTCAGTTAGCTGAAGAAGATCTGGGGAAAGCACACCTGTGGCCCCTTCAGCCAGTCTCAAGCCTTTGTTTCTGATCAATACAGGCAAAGCTCTGTCCACGGACTCCAGCTTGATCTCAAATATCCCATGCTTGGTCTGTAGTCCATTGCTGACGATGAATCTAGCAAAGAGAGGCAAGGCAGCCTTCAGCATGAATTCGTGTGTCACCATCGACTGTAATGAAATGATAACAATACACACCTTTACTAAGGACAGATTGTGTTGGGACTCCAGTGAAAACTCAGGGGCAGATCTTTTAGATGGACACTTTTGTATCCCTTCAAGCAGTCCCTATTAGTACACAAAAGGATTATTCTAACCCCCAAATTCTAATTCTTTTTTGAACAAAACTGCAGGCAGATGCCTGGATGACAAGCTAATTCTGCCAATGACATTTCTAAGACTTCTTGGTGCTTCATAGGGTTCCTTACCCCAAGTGGGAATTTCACATGCAATTGAACCCACCACATGAGTTTGAAGAATATACTCATTTCTGCAACTGCATTTTCTTTGTGGGCACTTAATGAGCTAAACTTTTAAAAGACTGTTAATTGGAGAGCAGTCTAAGGAAAGGCTGTTTACAACAAATTGGACTAATTTACTGTGCTGATGTATTTTAATGGTAAATTTTTAAAGCAAAATAAAAATGCTTGGCCATGATATTTTGTGTATCACATCCACGCCTCATTTCCATACTTCTGCAAAGGGAGAGTTGACAAGCTAAGTCCTATTCAACTCTAAACTTTGTGATACTCTAGTTCTTTACATTTTTCTTATGTTTTTTTTTAATTTTCAATCTATAGGGGAGTTATGTTAGGCAAGAATAGCTTCCTAATTTATAAAGAATAAATAACTAGAGCAGAAAATTTAAGAAATTTGGTGGGTCCTCATTTTAAAGCAGGTAGGAGACAGAGTCAGGATTTGAACTCAGGTCTGGGAATTTCATTTAATTATTTTTTCTATTTTGGCAAAGTTTTAAAATGAATTATGAATTAGTATGTCACTGAAAAAGAGCTACAGTGCATAAGCACTTCTGCAGAACTAGAAAAATGATACAAATCAAAAATCTCTTACAGTTGTAGGTTTGAGAACATAATATGCTCCTGATTATATTTAATTATTAAATGACTTCCACATACCAATGATCTTTAGAACATTCTGACGTATAATTTTTACTTCAAGAAAAATTGAGATCATAAAATAAAGCAAAAACTGCACTATTAATACACTTCACAAACTTAGGAAATCACTATTGTACTTTCAAACAGAATTAACAAATTCCCCATAGATTAGAGAAATGTATTTGGAATTAGTTATGGACAGCTTCTCTTTGTTTTCATTTATGTTTTTGTAGTTGCCAGAGGTATTCAAGAAGGAGATACTCATTTTCCATAAATATAAAAGTCTGTAAAAATAATAGTTAGTGAAATATAATATTCAACTATATAGGAGCCTTTAGAGTTTACTTTAATAAGTAAAAAAATACTTTAAATAGAATCTTTAGATTTACTTTACCTATCTAACATATTTGACAAAAAATTTGTTTTAAATCTTTGTAAAACATATCCTGTTCCTTGAAATTTGAGAGTTGATACTTTTAACCACAAAGAAACTTAAAACCAAATTGTAGAGGATATTGAATTAACTAGCCTGCTTGTGATACAGGACTCAGGAAGAAGACAGCAGAAGAGGAACAAAAGGAGGGGAAAAAACAAACAAATGAAAGGAGAGATGAGTTTGGATGAACATTTTAAAGGCATTTTAAAGGCAAATTTTTAAGTCTTTCTAATTATCTCATTGATAAGATTGCTTACAAGGAAAAAATGGTATGCATAAGGCACACAAAAATGGGGAAATCTTATATATGGAAAGAAGTTCTTATCTAATAAGGTTAAGAACCCATGAATTCTATAATGCAGGGGTGTTTTCCACCCTGAACAATCGCCGTGGGAACTTGACTTAGACCTCATGTGATCAGACATAGACCATCTAACCCCAAACACCAATCCCAACCTTAGAACTGGCACAATTCCCTGCACCAGCACCAGGAATCAATATCCCTTTCCCCGGGTAAGCCCTAATACTGCGCTAGCACCAACTTGTGTCAGGGTAGATTCATATGACATCCTGATGATGACGAGGAAGCAGCAACAACTTGATCTATGGGCAGGTTGTACTACCTCACCACCTAAATCTGAGGTGAAATCAGAAAACCCTCTGTCCTAGTATATGGGCAAAACCCAAGATCTCTAATTAAAGAAGACTGACTTTGACATCCGCAACTGAGCAGAACTTTTCCTGGGACCATAAATAAAGACTTTGGGGTTTGACAACGAACATGCCTGAAGCCTGCAGTCTGTTTCATGACAGTATGCTTCAAGGGTTAAGACACCTGTATCTCTTCTGCCAAGGGAATTTCCTTTCTAGTTCCCCCCAATGTTTACTGTGCCCGTGCAAAAAAAAAATTGACACATCTGCCCCATTTTTTTCTTTTTTCTTTTCTTTTTCCTTCTTTTAATTTTATTTATATTTATAGCTTCTAGATAGGAGCTCCTGCCTTTTTTTTTTTTATAGAATCATAAAACATGGAATCAACTTGTTCTGCCTCATATTTATATGTCTTCCTACAAACTAAGAAAAGGGGAAAAAAGGTGATGGGGCCCAGGGGCCAAGTGGTCTCAGGAGGACTAAGTGTAAGTAAAATATGGTCAGCCCTAAATACCCAAACCAATGTCAACAACAGTACAATCAAGAGACCCAAACTATAACAAGCTATACACAAAATGGACCTGTTACACTAGCAGTCTTGGGGGGCTAAGGGTGGAGGTACAGGATGCATGCTGAAAACTATGGACAGGGAGGTCAATACTAGTGGTGAGAATAGCCTAAATGGTGACAGTGGTCACTATGTAACTGAAATACACCTGTGAAAGACTTGTAATTCATATTGGTCTCAATAAAAAATGTTTAAATATTATGCATAAAAAGCAGAATCAATGTCTAAAAGTTTTAAACTGTTAAGTAAAATAAAATCAAGACGGCATACTTTGACATTCCCATATACCTAGACTTGCGAAGTATCAACAGAATTAACAAAATCATACAATTTCCTTTTAAAAGAACAGGTTTTCTTTTGTAAAACTGAATTTGAGTGTGGGTGGTGGTGGAAGTTTCTCCATGTGCTGGCTTACTTATAGCTCTATACTAAGGATAAATTCTGGTAGTGGTTAAGGGACCATATGTGGTACAAGAAAACTAAGGCTGACAGCATGCAAGACAGTGCCCAACCTCTGTATTATCTCTCCATCCCTGAATTTTTAATAGAGGATATATACACTCCTTGATGCTTGGAGACACACTTAGGGGGCACAGGTTCTAAGGGCCGCAGATACATGTGAGGCACATGTTCTACCACTTTAATCATATTCCCAGCCCAAAGTTGAACTTTCATATAGCATCGGTGAATAGGATGATTTTACTCCTGTAACTGTTTACAAAATTATTTTTCTAAAAAAAAAGCATATTAAGAAAGCTATGACTACTCATTAACTCTTACTAATCATCCTGACATTTTCAAAGGTCAAGTGTTATATCTGTTTTCAAATATGAAAATCATAGTGGCTTTCTCGAGAAAGCTCTTCATGGAATTATGCCTTCATTATATTTTAATTTCCCGCTCTCCTTCCTAGACACTCACTTTTGATTCAAGCTGAAATTAATAGTCTAGAAGAGTCTAGACCATCTCTCAGGGACTATGTTTTCTTTTTTTTTCTAAGTTATAGTTCCAGAAAACTATTTTAGACCTCACTGTGTACATGCTTTGACAAAGAATCTTTCTATTCTCTAATAGATGCCCAGTATCAAAATGCTCTTGGACATTTTTAAACCAGTCCACATGGTTCAGTGAGAGCTCCAGCAGGTGCTCAGGAAAAGACAGACATTTTGAGAATCTGATTTTAACTTTCATCTCCTGATAACTCATCTCTAAAACTGCTTAACCAAGTCCTCTGCTCAGTCTCTGGACATCCACATTTACCTATGACTTCTTATCTAAGGTCATTGCAGTTGTCTTGTGGGTCTGTCCATGTCATACTCATTACTGCCTGATTATAGAGCTCAGACCACGTTGGAAACCGGCAGCCTGCCATTAGACAGATGGGTACAAGGGCAAGCAGGCCAGGGATCATATAAGAGTAAGAAATATGTTTACCGAGGCCAGCATTCCCAGCTGGGACATAGAGGCAGCTGTCTGTGCTGACCTAAAGCTAATAAGCCAGTAGTGAAAAGGATGCAATTTTTCAGTGTAACTGGATCGAACACCTCATTGTGTTTTCACAATTAGCAATGCAGATAACTCACAAGCACAGAATTATTTCAGAGTGACAGAGTGAACAGTCAGGGTTGACTTTTCAGTCTAAATAAGCCTAGTAGAACAAGAGCAACAAATGTCATTGCTTTTCCTGTCTGAAAAGGTTGACCAGATGATCTTCCAAATGTTCCCTCTTCCCCACAAAGTAAACCTACAATTATCCTCTAGGGTTCTAAAATGACGGGATCATTACGACCATTGCATCTATTCCCAAAGTTAAGTAGCTGGTGGTCTTGAGGTATTAGCGCCTTCTGTGGATCCATTTTGTTTAATTTCCTTTATTCTGCAATACTGTCTCTCTTCTCAGATGAATCCCAGGCAAGATGACCACTGTTCTCTCGAAATTTGGGAAAAGACTCAAATCTGTTTGGGGTGTCTTCTTGGTCTGATTTTACCATTACTGTGGTGCTTTCAGGCTTTCTGCATTTCCTGGCAATAGAGTTGGCTGAAGAATCTGCCATCTGTCATGGCATTTAAAAGATAAAAATGGAATCATAAATAGAGCCAGTTCCTCAGGAAAAAAAAAAAAGTCCAGCCGGCATGTCAAAATGGAGGACATTAGCATGTTCTTTTAGTACCCGGCTGCCAGCAGCTGAAGTCAGCTTGCTAATCACTTGGTGTCATCTGTCCTAGAATGTGCTGCCAAATCTTTCTTCCAGGCCAGCAGCACCAAACAATGCAGGAGAAATTTATGATTCACAAAATATTTTTGCAGAAGGTAAAAATCTGACCATTAAACTCCTGTGTTTAATTAATGCTGCCATATCTTACATTAAAAAGGGAAGAAGGGGTGGGAATCTACTACCACCGAATTTATCTCTGCCACCCAGCCAAATTCCTTGCCAGATTTAACAGCAAGCAACATAAATTTAGGTGATTAAATTGGGTGCATCTATTTAATTTTTAAAAAGCACATGATCACACTTTCATTAAAACAGGCTTTTGCTTTGGTTTAGCGCCACTTGACAAACACAACCATTTGTGACTGGGTTAGTCAAGTGACAAGATTAAAACAAGGGTGCTGGACAGATGAGAGACTCTTCCATTATAAATATGTAAAACTGCTGGCCCAGCATCAGGCTGACAGACACATGGAGGGGGTTCCTTCACACAACATTGTTTCCACCAATTTGTGGTACAATTATGTACAATAGTGAAAAAAGTCTTTCGGAAACGGTCTCTCAGCCCATGCTTAACTCTTGTACTCAGTAATGTCCATTGAAGGAACTTGAATTTGCTTTTTTGTTGTTGCTCTGTTTTGTTTTGTTTTGTTTTGTTTTGCCTCTTGGAGACAATTTTATGATAAATAGAATGAGAACAAACAATATTTCTGCGGGTACTCGTATAAGGTTTTTAAGGGAAATTATAATAAAAATGGGCCCAGCACAATAGTCTTACAAGTAAGTGTCTAAGCAACACTAAATTTCCTATAAGTAAATGAAAAATATCCAACTAAAACAGGAATCTCAAAAACCTATAGACTTAATTTCCTAATTTTGAATCATTCAAATAGTATTCAATTTAATTTTTACACAAACTTATATTGTTTTAATATTCTTAGAAACTGTGCACACTTGTTTAGTATTTTGCTTTGTAACGAACATTTTATTTAAATAACTATATTAAAAGGGATCTCATTAATTTGTAAAAGCTGAACGAACTTGACCACTAAAACTACTACAAACATATATACAAAATAATGCCCTCTTATATTCTAACTATATATTATTCCAAGACTCAAGATCCTTTGTTAAAAAAGAAAAAGCAGTAAATATTGAAGGACTTCCTAGCACCATCCTGCAACTTCTCTCTTGAAACCATTAGATTCAAAAAACTCTTTTTAACTCCTGGTTCTCTGTTATTTAGTACTTTCCTTTACTATCCTAAATACTCTATAATCTTTCTATCATAGTGATGTACAGTAGAAAAGAATTGGATACAGATAAACAAAATATCTGATAGAGTGGTATCTGAATACAGTGGATTTATATATGTAATAGCTTGTGGAAACTCACTGATATAAAAATCTACTACTTAATTGTTCTTTTAAAACACTCTTGAATATTACACTCTGCCCTAGTGATAATTATTTACAATCCTTTGTAGGTGATAGATAAATCAACTCTCTCAAGACCTTCTTAATTGGGAAAACTCAGGGCTGACTAGTACAATAATTCTTTTCTAACACAAGATGGTCTGATTTTAATCCTAAATCTAGTTATCTGTATTCTTGGCAAGGTATTTGAATCAGTCAATTTAGAGAAATCCTAGATGAGAAATCCTAAAGTAAAATTTTCTCTTACATTTTTGTGAATTGAACCACATTTTAATATTTTAAATGAATATGGACGCTTAGTAATTTTATATATTTGCCTTTTTACCAGATTGTTATTCATTCCAAGGATTTGATACAGAATCCTTGAACAGGTGCAGAGTTACCAATTATAACACTGTTTCTATGGGGAAATATGATCCACTTTATGACAACATGATTTATGATAGAGTTACCAGAACACATTGCATCAAAAGGCAGTGCCTGCTTGTGCCAAATGTTTACTAGTAAACACATTTTCCTTACATATAAAAACATACATTAAAAAGGCAATAAATTACTTTTCTATGTCTCTCCTTAGAAATCCTCAGGTCTTCACATTCTTCCCATAGAACAGCTTGCATTTGCTTCTTGTCTTTTTGTTTTGTTTTGTTTGGGTGTCACTCCTGGAAATGGTCAGCGGTTACTCCTGGCTCTGAGATCAAGGGTCATTCCTGGTGATGCTTGGGGGGCCATATGGAATGCCAGGGATCAAACCTAGTCGATTGTGTGCAAGGTAAATGCCTTACCCACTGTTATATCTCTTCAGACTTACAGCTTGTATTTAGATCTACTCTTATTTATTTAAAAACAACAAGAGCTATCTTCTTGTCTTGCTGCTGTCTTCTAATTGTGTGCTTTCATCTTTCTTACTATTTACCATCAATGAAGCAATACCAGACCTGGAAAAGGACCCATCTATATTCACTCACTTTTGTCTTGCTAAGCAGTAACCCTGGGAAGCATCATAAAAAGTTTATTTCAGTCTCACCTGAATGAGTCCCTGGGAACAGCTAGCTTGCTCTTATGAATATAACAAACTGTATGTCCTGCTATGTCCATTTGGCTGAAGGTAGTAATGGGGACTCCAGGATAGCGGGCATATTCAACCTGCCCATATCTTGGAGAGGAAGTGATAACATAGAGCAGTTCTTCAGGCTTATCTGTTCCATCCACAGCTAAAAGGTTGAAGGTTGTCAGGAAACTCCTGTCACCTTTAGGCACCACAAGTGGCTTTGCAAGAATGGCAATGTCACCTGAAGAACAAAAGAGATTGTGGTCAAATACAAAAACCCTTTAAGCATTTAATGTAAAGGTAAAAGACAAAGAAAACTGAGTAAAAATCAAACTAATGGGATATAGAATGTCTTAAACAACTAATTAATAAAGTAATTAGGTAAAAGATATGAATAGGTATTGCACAGAAGATCTTGGTAGCTAATGAAGAACAAAAAGTTGGTTGGTAATTATGGAAATGTACATTCAGATCACAATGTCTCAGTCTTCTAGCTAAATATTTGACTGGCAGAAATGAAATATCTGGGCATCCAGTGATGTTTAGGTAGCAAAAACACCTGCCAAGTAAGTCTGAAGCTGCAAGTTCAAGTTCTCTCTTATACCTCCCACTTGAGGCAAGTGTAGTCATGGCAACAGCAATTTGGGAACCTCAGGACTACATTAAAATATATGATTTCTGAAACATTGCAGCCAGTTGTATATAAGCACTGAAACTAAGTGTGTGTTGGTTGCATATAAACTAATCCAAGCACGCATGAATGGAAGCTCTTTAACTAACAGAGTTCAACCTCCAGTTCAAACATCACAACTAAATGTGAGAGCACCACAAACAAGTGTGTGTACAACTCTTGGTGATTGTAACAACAGCAAAAACAAAAGGAAGGGAAGAAAGAAAATATTCATATCAGGTGGTAATAAGAATACAGATTGAGATACAAAGTCCAGTGTTTCCAGCTGTACTGTGAGTGTGGTCCTGCCCCTCCATATCTTGGAGAGATAAGGGATGCTTCTAGATGAAGACCTGTGCACTCAGGTGACATGCTGAGTGCAGCTCAGCCCATTCAACTGGATACAGTGAGATAGAAACTGGCACAACAAAAAGAGTGTGGCCACTCCACATTACAGTCACACATTGCTTGTCAATGAACCCCAGAACAAGACATAAAAAACACCTACTATAATGGAGAAATAATGCAGAACTCCACCACTCTTAGAGAACAAAGATGGTAGTTCTGAAGATTCAATAAGTACTGGCCACCAATATAGCCTCTCTGATAAGGACTTTAGAGAAAAAATGTGAAGTATGTTCAAAGGACTCAAATAAAGCGTGGAACAAACCAAACAAACCACAATTAAGACTCAAGAAGATATGAAAGTAGAAATGAGAAAACTTAAATTGAAATAACAGAACTGAAAAACTTGGTAGGCAAAATAAAAAACTACAGGACGGCCTCAGCAGCAAAAAAGCAGCTGCTGAGGACAGAAATAGTGAGATGAAAATGAACTGCATAATACCTCCATACAACAGAAGAGTCTAGAAAATATCCTTAAAATAAATAAAATAAAGATGGCAAAAAACCTCAAAGAAAGCAAACAGATGACAATAGAACTTTAGCATAAACTTCGTAGAAACAACATAAAAATCATAGCATCCCAGAGACTCAGGAAGAAAACCCCATGAAGAATCAACAGTCAAAGACATCATTGCTGAAAAGTTCCCAGAGCTAAAGAGTGCATGCAACCACATTCTTTTTTTTTTTTTTTTTTTTTTTTGGATTTTGGGTCACACCCGGCAGTGCTCAGGGGTTACTCCTGGCTGTCTGCTCAGAAATAGCTCCTGGCAGGCAGGCACGGGGGACCATATGGGACACCGGGATTCGAACCAACCACCTTTGGTCCTGGATCGGCTGCTTGCAAGGCAAACGCCGCTGTGCTGTCTCTCCGGGCCCGCAACCACATTCTTGATGCCCAGCAATAACTAGCTAAAAGAGATCCAAAGAGAAACACCCCAAGGGACATCCTAGTCACAATGAAGAAAACCACAAATAGGGAAATAATACCGAAAGCAGCAAGATCAGAGAGGGAAATTACATACATAAAAGCATCCTTGAGATTGATAATAGATTTATCAAAAGAAACCATCAAAGCCTGAAGGCAGTGATGGGATATAGTGGCAAAATTCAATTAAATGAATACTTTGCCAAGAAGCCAGACTTCCATTCAGGTTTGAAGGAAGGGTACACAGCTTCATGGATAAACAACAGCTCGGAAACTTTATAGACTTAAAACCAACCTTATAAGAAGAACTGAAGAGTCAACTTTAAGGCAAGGCAAACCCAAAAAACACAGCAAACTCCTACAAAAAGATGACAATCCTATGACAAACATTTCTCTCAACATCAGTAGAATAAATGGACTAGCTAAAAAACACAGGCAAAATTCATCGAAAAATTCAATCCAATATTTTGCTGAATTCAAGAAACACAAGAAACTACATAACCATAGCAAACTTGGACTCAAAACTAAAGGTTGGAGGATCATCATTGAAGCAATCAACTTCCTTAAAAAGGCTAGGGTGGGGCCAGAGCGGTGCACACGGAGGGAATCAAACCGAGGTCCATCCTAGGTTAGTGTGTACATCTTCACAAGTAATGTGGGTTCTGTTCATGTTTTTAGGTTAAAAATGAGTACACTGGGGCCGGAGCAGTGGTGCCGCGGTAGGGCATTTGCCTTGCACGCATCTGACCTAATAGAGACTGAGGTTTGATATTCCAGCATCCCATATGGTCCCCCAAGCCAGGAGCGATTTCTGAGTGTATAGCCAGGAGTAGCCCCTGAGCATCACTAGGTGTGACCCCCAAAAAAAGAGTACACTCGGAGTCGGAAAGATAGCAAAGCAGTAGGGCATTTGCCTTACACACAGCCGACCCAAGGACGGATGGTGGTTTGATTCCTAGCATTCCATATGGTCCCCTGAGTCTTCCAGGGGCTGGTGTGACCCCCCCCTCCAAAAAAAAGATGAGTATGCTAATGTGTAGAAATGCTAACTTGCTAATGATTTCACAAATAGAATTAGGAACCAAGTCACCTGAGTTAAGAATAAAATTGAAACACTTATCCTTTGCTTCCTTTAATATTTATGGATATATATACTTAAAAGTCAGCAATAAAATGATGAATATCCAAAAGGAAATGCTTATGCAAGAAAGTATACAACAACAAAGAATTAATCTCTCCCAAGGCCATTATTTTCAAGTTTAAAAAAATTCTTAAATGATCAAGTTGTTTGTTCTGATTTGGTTGACTTTGGTTTGTTTGTTTTAGTACTTCATGCTTTCAACTCATAAAGCTCTACATCGTAGGAAAGAAAGCATTAGCTTGTCTTATATGCTGACTTGGGTTCTCTCCCCATTACTAAATTGGACCTCATGAGCCCTGCCAGATGTGATCCTGAGCATAAAAAATGGAGTAAACATTGAGAACCACCAAGTGTAGTCTAAAATCCTGCTGCACTATCAAAGGCAATACAAAGTAAGTTCTATGTAAAAATCAAAAACCATCCTAACTTTCAGTCAAAAATCAAAACCTCAAATGCCACAAAGGGAGATGAGATGGATGTGCTGACAAAGTAAATAGAGTATAGAAGTCTGGAAAAATAAAAATCACACAAAAGGGGTTTTTCCAGAAGCAAAGGAGAGTCATCTGGGTTTTGTGCCCATAAAATTCTGCCAAACTCTGATGGCAAAGAATAAATTTGGGTCAAAAATAGACAATGTCTTTCTTAATGTCCCTCAAATATTCCCATAGCACTGTTGCTACTGTGCAAATTTGATGTTATAGCAGAGTCAGAAAGTATAATGTGGAACGAGAACCATATTACATGCCAATACACATGAGACTCTTGCCTTGGTATGACTCTTGACTTGCTACAGTCATTCAGTGCAGTTAATTTGGAGATACGTTTTTTGTTGTAAAGTTATATAGCAACCTAATAAAATCTATACTGAGCAGAAAAAATACAATATAGATATATACCATGATACAAAAGAAGAGAAATTCAGAACTTTATATATGTTCAAGTGTGCACAAATCCTCTTTGAAAAGAATAGCATGTTAGTTGTAGAAGAAATTGGATGTAGAAGTTATAGAAAAAAAACTGGAGAAACTAGCCTCAGTTTCTTCTTCCTATGTGCACAGCAAAAGTTTCTATTTTCAAATATCTGAGTGTGCTGTCTCACTATTTAGCCATTTGGATGTGTAGGAGATAGATACCTTACCTTCAAGTCCAGCTCAGGAAACCAGCACATACAGGAGTGTGTCAGGAGTAATTCTGGGCAAATCGGCATCAAGGCCTTTAGAAAGGATCCTCTAGCAAAGTTTCTTTACCGTAGGTGGCTATGTGGAATTGAGCTACTACTATTTCCAGGTGCTGTACTTAGCAACTGATAAGAGAGTTTAAACATTTCTTGAATAGACATCTGTGCTCCTATGCTCATTACAGCATTATTCACAATGCCAAGATCTGTTAATAATACAGGTGACCAAGAACAGATGATTGGATAAAGGAATTGATTTATACACAATGGAATACTGTTATTCTATAAATAAAGATGAAATTAGGCAATATACTGCTGCATGGAAGGAATTAGAAGGTATCATGTAGATGAAGTCAGTAAAAGGAGAATATAGAATATATTCTATGTATTCATATAAAATGAATTCATTTATGTAGATATATATAGAATAGAATTCCGTATGTGGGATATAAAATACATTAAGAGAGCAACAAATGGTTGATCTGAAGAGCTGAGCTTATGCGGGGAGGGCAGAGAAGAGGAGAGTTGGAAGAGATCCTTGGGACATTGCTAAAAGTTTGAAGAGGTCATTGGGACACTGATAGAAGAAAGCAGGAATTCTGGTTGTGAGTGTGGTGTTGAAACAATATATGCATGTAACTATTATTAAGTGTATTTTAAGTCACAATGCCTCAATAACAAGAGAAAAGTGCCTCCTGGTGCTTACCACTGGCAGTGTTCTTTATACTGACTGTATAGAAAAAAAGGTACAGTAAGCCCACTTTAAATACACTGCAGCAGTGCTTTTCTATCTGCACTAATATAGTGTTTGTATTGTTTTGTCTGCATATGATTACACTAAATGTAATTTTTAGGCAAAAATCAATGTGTACTGTAACATATGGCTTATGAGAGTCACTTAATACATTTTGGGGGAATTATATTTACTAATAAAAATGTCAATATATGTTATTATACTAACTTAAACATTTCAAAATCATTCAGCTAATTAAGAACTTTAAAACTCAAAACAACTAAAATTCTACCACACAGAGCATTAGCTACACTTACGCAATCCATTTAGTTCTGGGTCTCTTATAAGTTAGTGAAAAGAAAAAAAAAAAAAAGAAGAAGAAGCACTTTGTCATTCAAGCATTTACTAAGAATTAAGGCCAGTCATGCTCCTATGAATGTATAGCTCTTGGACTGTGAAGCTACGTTCTTTATCTTTCCCACATAAGCTCTGACAAAGTTAGGAAGTAATGACATTGGGCTATACGGAGTTATTATGTACTTCCTTACTGAACTTTCTTTCCAATATTTTTTACTCTCCTTTTTCTACCATTAATCTGCTGTTGAGTCCTATTTAAATGAGATTACTCAATTAATACAAGGAGAGCTGATTTCCTTACAGTGTTTACATTTATTGCTAAAATAGAACTATTATATATAGCCGTATAAAGATAGTCCCTGAAACTTCTGTAATATTGTTAATCAATGACAAATAATTTAAAAAGCAGGTCTCAGCATTTCCAAATAAAAATACACCAAGCTTTTCAGTGTCAAAATTTCTTCTGACTTCTTAAAATTTGGCCCTATTCTCAAGAGTGTCCCTGGAAGTGCTCAGTAAACAATATGTGGTACCAGGGACTTGAACCAGGTTTAGTGAGATGCAAGGCAAACTCTCTATTGTCTATATTTCTCTCCAGCCCCATTTTGAATTTTAAATGTTTTTTTTCTATAATATTGGATATATGTTTTCCTTTGTAATTACATTTTGGAGTTTTTTGGGGAGGATACACCGGGCGGTACTCAGGGTTTATCCTGGCTCTGTACTCAGAAATTGCTCCTGGCAGACTCGGGGGATCATATGGGATGCCAGGAATCGAACCCAGGTCTGTCCTGGGTCAGCGCTTGCAAGGCAAACGTCTTACTGCTGTGCAATCTCTCCAGCCTCATAATTGTCTCTTTTTTTTCTGTTCCTTATTGTGGGTTTCTTGGGGTCACACCTGGCAGTACTCAGCATCATTTCAAGTTATATGCTCAAAGATTTCTCCTAGCAGAACTTTTAGGCCATGCATTGCTAAGGATCGTATTTGCTCCTCCCATATGCAAACATGTGCTCCAGTTGGTTGAAATACCTCTCCAGCCCTGTATTTCTATTTTATAGTAATAATTTACTTCCTGAAGATAAAATGAGGTTAAATTATTTGGTAAAATTGTGCTTAAAAATTTAATGGAGTAATCCATGCTATTTTGAGCAAGATTATATTTTCCATAGGCTCTCTGAAATACTGACAATATATTTTTGACAATTTATGTTCTGTTATCACAAATTTGATAGATTCCAGGAAAATAGAATTAGGAACCAAAGTATTAAATTAAAAACTGTGAAATTTCAGTTATAAAGGATAAAATAAGAAGAGGAAATAATGGAAAGGTGAAAAGGAAAGGAGGAAGGGAAGGAGGAAGAAACGGAGACAAGAGGGAGGGTGAGAAGGAGGGAGGGAGGGAAGAAGGGCTTCTTTTATCTCACTTCTGGCTTTAAAATTGATCCCTATAGACTTAGGTATAAAATATTCTTACCTTTTTTCATGTCCTTGATAGTGATGTGACAGTCAAATACAGGCGACCTGTTGGTGCCATCCCAAAGATAGAAGGTGAAGTTGTCTTGGTTCTGGGAATCCATTGGTCCAGTGTGAGTATATCTCAGCAAGTTCAAGTCCACATCCTCTTGAGTGAATTTCATGCCAGGGTGGAGAGGGACCCAGTCCCTCCCTATCTGATAGGTACTAGAATTAGTCAACTGCCCAGATTTGGCCCACATCCAGCTGTGTCCAGGCTCTATTCCTGGCACTGTGCTCAGCAGTGACCCCTCATGGTGCTCAGGGGACTATATGTGTTGTCAAAAATTAGTACCCAAGATTGATAGGATGATGGCAAATACCTTAACCACTGTACAATGTCTCCAATCACCCATTTTGGTTTTAATGTCAAACTGTGTTAATGAACACTTTTTATAAACCTTGAAACTACCAATGTAAGTGACATTTTGGGGAAAATCCCAGTCTTAACCTTTTGACATATATATTTTTTCCTTTCATAATTATATTGAAATAATTTAAGTAATTTAGAGAAAATTAACTTCAATAAAAAGATTTGAGAGTCATGTGGCAATTCAACAATAATAATACTTCCAAGGTATTTATCAAAAGCAATCATAGCTGATTAAACATTATAATTAATGAAAGCAGGTGGGTAATCGGGCTGCTCAAATAGGTTCTTTAAAAATTAAATGTGTTTCATTTGCGATTTTGTTTTTTTTTTCATATTATTGTACTAATAATAGTGCCTATTTTAAAAACCTGGTTTGCCATTGGATTTATCTGACCCAAGAGAACAAAAACAGAATGGATAGATGAATTGCTCTCTCCTGCAATGTCCATATTTATTAATATCCAAAGATAATTATCAAATTTTCTGTAACTCCCAACGCTTATAACCTGGATCAGAAAAACATAAATATTATACATTAGTTTTTAGAATCTTTTAAAAAACAAGTCAATAGGCCCTGCCTTTGTTCACTCTGAGGACTTCGGGGAAAACTCCTATCTCTGTCTGCCTGAAACTGTGCTTCTGAACTTCCGAAGGTTTCCTCAGGGGCCTAGGGAGCGCACCCCCAAAAACACTGCATTCTGAAGCTGGTGAGTGCCTGCATTGTGGGGCCGCGGAATCGCTTTGCCCTGCCCTGCCTTTGTTTACTCTGAGGACTTCGGGGAAAACTCCTATCTTTGTCTGCCTGAAACTGTGCTTCTGAACTTCCGAAGGTTTCCTCAGGGGCCTAGGGAGCGCACCCCCAAAAACACTGCATTTTGAAGCTGGTGAGTGCGTGCATTCTGGGGCCGCGGAATCGCTTTGCCCTGCCCTGCCTTTGTTCACTCTGAGGACTTCGGGGAAAACTCCTATCTCTGTCTGCCTGAAACTGTGCTTCTGAACTTCCGAAGGTTTCCTCAGGGGCCTAGGGAGCGCACCCCCAAAAACACTGCATTCTGAAGCTGGTGAGTGCCTGCATTGTGGGGCCGCGGAATCGCTTTGCCCTGCCCTGCCTTTGTTTACTCTGAGGACTTCGGGGAAAACTCCTATCTCTGTCTGCCTGAAACTGTGCTTCTGAACTTCCGAAGGTTTCCTCAGGGGCCTAGGGAGCGCACCCCCAAAAACACTGCATTTTGAAGCTGGTGAGTGCCTGCATTGTGGGGCCGCGGAATCGCTTTGCCCTGCCCTGCCTTTGTTCACTCTGAGGACTTCGGGGAAAACTCCTATCTCTGTCTGCCTGAAACTGTGCTTCTGAACTTCCAAAGGTTTCCTCAGGGGCCTAGGGAGCGCACCCCCAAAAACACTGCATTCTGAAGCTGGTGAGTGCCTGCATTGTGGGGCCGCGGAATCGCTTTGCCCTGCCCTGCCTTTGTTTACTCTGAGGACTTCGGGGAAAACTCCTATCTCTGTCTGCCTGAAACTGTGCTTCTGAACTTCCGAAGGTTTCCTCAGGGGCCTAGGGAGTGCACCCCTAAAAAACTGCATTTTGAAGCTGGTGAGCAGCTGCATTCTGGGGCTGCGGGATCGCTCTACCTTGCCCTGCCTTTGTTCACTCTGAGGACTTGCAACTAGAGGCAACAGAAGCGCTCAGCCGCTTCGCTTCCCTTTGCAGCCGCGAACACAACACGCAGGAAAAACCACACTACAAGCGTGACAATGGGGAAAACTCGCAGGCAAACACCATCCATAGAGAATGAAGACGAAAGCTCGGTTGATCTAATAAATTACAACCACCTGATTAACCTTTCAGATAAGGAGTTTAGAGTAGAAATATGGAATATGTTTGTAGACCTCAAAAAGAGCATAGATCGATCTGAAGAGAACACAAAAACAGAAATCAGAAAACTCCAAACTGAAATAACAGATCTGAAAAATACGGTTGCTCAACTGAAAACCACAATGGATAGCCTCGCCAACAGGGTATCAGCAGCTGAGGAGAGAATCGGAGTACTGGAAGATGAGATGCAGAAAAGCTCAACACAACAGAAGAAATTGGAAAAGAACATTAAGACAAACGAACAGGCAATGGAAAATGTACTCAAGGCATGCGAAGAGATGAAAATAGAAGTCTTTGATAAACTCAACAGAAACAACATAAGAATCATTGGAGTCCCAGAAACCCAGGAAGGAGATCTCCAAGAAGAATCAACTGTCAAAGACATCATCAAAGAGATACTCCCAGAGTTAAAGCCTACATGCAATCAAATACTGCATGCCCGAAGAATACCAGCTAAAAGAGACCCAAAGAAAAACACCCCAAGACACATCCTCGTTACAATGACAAATCCCATAGATAGGGATAGAATACTGAAAGCAGCAAGATCAAAAAGGGAAATTACATTCAAAGGAGCATCCCTAAGACTTACAGCAGACATGTCACAAGAAACTCTCAAGGCCAGAAGACAGTGGTTGGATATTGTGACAAGATTGAATGAAATGAATGCCTCCCCAAGAATACTGCACCCAGCCCGACTCACATTCAGGTTTGGAGGAAGAATACACAGCTTCACGGATAAACAACAGCTCAGAAACTTCACAGAAGATAAACCAGCCTTAAAGGAAAAACTGACAGGTCTACTCTAAGACAAGAGAGACCAACAAACACAGCAAACTTATCTACAAAGATGACATTAAATCCTATGACAATCATCTCCCTCAATGTCAATGGACTAAATTCACCAATTAAAAGACACAGAGTGGCAAAATGGGTCAAAAAGATGAATCCAACCTTCTGCTGCCTACAAGAAACACATCTGAATAGTCAGAACAAACATAGACTCAAAATCAAAGGTTGGAAGAAAATTATCCAAGCAAATAACACCCTGAAAAAAGCTGGGGTGGCCATATTAATATCAGATGACACCAACTTTATACTCAGAAAAGTGGTAAGGGACAAAGATGGACACTATGTACTAATCAAGGGATATGTGCAACAGGAAGAAATCAGACTATTAAACATATATGCACCCAATGAGAGACCAGCAAATTATCTAATACAATTACTGACAAATCTGAAAGAAGAAATCAATAATAACACAATCATTGTGGGAGACTTCAACACAGCCCTATCAACACTTGATAGGTCAACCAGACTGAAACCCAACAAAAACATACTAGCCCTGAAAAGTGTTATGGAAGAAAGAGGACTAGTAGATATATACAGGACACTCCATCCCAAAAAACCTGGATACACATTCTTTTCCAATGTACATGGGTCATTCTCCAGAATAGACTACATGCTGACACATAAAACATACCTCCATAAAATCAAGAGGATAGAAATCTTGCAGGCTACCTTTGCTGACCACAAGGCTCTGAAATTAGATGTGAACTACAAAGCCACACAGAAGAAAAACTTTAACAATTGGAAATTAAACACCCTGCTACTGAACAACCAGTGGGTCCGAGATGAAATCAAAAAGGAAATCAAAACTTTCCTGGAAACAAATGATAATGAAGACACAAACTGCCAGAATCTATGGGACACAGCAAAAGCAGTCCTGAGAGGAAAATTTATAGCTCTACAAGCACACATCAGGAAGGAAGAAGGAGCATACCTGAATAACTTAATGGCGCAGCTTAAACAATTAGAAAATGACCAACAGAATGAACCAAAAATAGGGAGACAGAAGGAAATAATAAAGCTGAAAGCGGAACTCAATGAAGTGGAAAACCAAAAAGCAATCCGAAAGATCAACGAAAGCAGAAGCTGGTTCTTTGAAAAAATAAACAAGATTGATAGACCATTGGCAAAACTCACAAAGAAAGAGAGAGAGAGAAATCTGATAACCCGTATTAGAAATGAAAAGGGGGAGATCACAACAGAAATTGCAGAGATCCAAAGGATAATCAGAGGCTACTTTGAGAAACTTTATGCTACAAAACATGAGAACCTAGAAGAAATGGAAAAATTCTTGGACACTTATAACCTTCCACATTTAAGTAAGGAGGATGTAGCATATCTAAACACCCCCATCACTACTGAGGAAATTGAAACTGTAATCAAACATCTACCAAAAAAGAAAAGCCCAGGCCCAGATGGTTTTCCTAATGAATTTTTTCAAATCTTTCAAGAGGAGCTACTACCAATCCTAGCCAGACTCTTCCATGAAATTGAAAAAAAGGGAACTCTCCCAAACAGCTTTTATGAAGCCAACATTACCTTGATACCAAAACCAGACAGAGATGCTGCCAAAAAAGAAAATTACAGACCAATATCCCTGATGAATGCTGATGCAAAGATCTTCAACAAAATCCTGGCAAATAGGATCCAATGCATCATCAAGAAGATCATACACTACGACCAAGTAGGCTTCATCCCAGGAATGCAAGGATGGTTTAACATCCGTAAATCTATTAACATCATACACAACATCAACAACAAGAAAAATAAAAATCACATGATCATATCAATAGATGCAGAGAAAGCATTTGATAAGGTCCAACACCCATTCTTGATCAAAACTCTCAGCAAGATGGGAATGGAAGGAACCTTTCTCAATCTAGTTGAAGCCATCTACCACAAGCCAATGGCAAATATTATCCTCAATGGAGAAAAACTAAAAGCCTTTCCTCTAAATTCGGGTACAAGACAAGGCTGTCCTCTCTCACCACTCCTCTTCAACATAGTACTGGAAGTTCTTGCTATAGCGATCAGGCAAGAAAAAGATATCAAGGAAATTCAGATAGGAAAGGAAGAAGTCAAACTCTCATTGTTTGCAGATGATATGATACTCTACTTAGAAAACCCTAAAGACTCTACCAAAAAGCTTCTAGAAATAATAGATTCATATAGCAAGGTGGCAGGCTACAAAATCAACCTACAGAAATCAATGGCCTTTTTATACACCAATAATAATAGGGAGGAGATGGAAGTCAGGAAAGCAATCCCATTCACAATAGTGCCACACAAACTCAAATATCTTGGAGTCAACTTGACCAAAGACGTGAAGGACCTATACAAAGAAAACTATAAAGCCCTGCTCCAAGAAATAAGAGAGGACACACGGAAATGGAAACACTTACCCTGCTCATGGCTTGGCAGGATTAACATCATTAAAATGGCAATACTCCCCAAAGCATTATACAGATTTAATGCGATCCCCTTAAAAATACCCATGACATTCTTCAAAGAAGTGGATCAAACACTTATGAAGTTCATCTGGAACAATAAACATCCTCGAATAGCTAAAGCACTCCTAGGGAAAAGGAAAATGGGAGGCATTACTTTCCCCAACTTTAAACTGTACTACAAAGCAATAGTTATTAAAACAGCATGGTATTGGAATAAAGACAGACCCTCAGATCAGTGGAATAGGCTTGAGTTCTCAGAGAACATTCCCCAGGCATACAATTACCTAATTTTTGACAAAGGAGCAAGAAATCCTAAGTGGAGCAGAGAAAATCTCTTCAACAAGTGGTGCTGGCAGAACTGGTTAGCGACTTGCAAAAAAGCGAACATAGACCCCCAGTTAACATCATGTACGAAGGTAAAATCCAAATGGATTAAAGACCTTGATATCAGACCAGATACCATAAGGTATATAGAACAACATGTCGGTAAAACACTCCATGACATTGAGACTAAAGGTATCTTCAAGGAGGAAACTGCACTTTCCAAACAAGTGGAAGCAGAGATTAACAGATGGGAATACATTAAACTGAAAAGCTTCTGCACCTCAAAAGAAATAGTGCCCAGGATACAAGAGTCACCCACTGAGTGGGAGAAACTATTCACCCAACATCCTTCAGATAAGGGGCTAATATCCAAAATATACAGGGCAGTGACAGAACTTTACAAAAAAAAAAAAACATCTAATCCCATCAAAAAATGGGGAGAAGAAATGAACAGACACTTTGATAAAAAAGAAATACAAATGGCCAAAAGACACATGAAAAAATGCTCCTCGTCACTAATCATCAGAGAGATGCAAATCAAAACAACGATGAGATACCACCTCACACCACAGAGATTGGCGCACATCACAAAGAATGAGAACAATCAGTGCTGGCGGGGATGTGGAGAGAAAGGAACTCTTATCCACTGCTGGTGGGAATGCCGTCTAGTACAGCCTCTATGGAAAGCGATATGGAGGTTTCTTCAAAAACTGGAAATTGAGCTCCCATTCGACCCAGCTATTCCACTCCTAGGGATATACCCTAGGAGCACAAGAATACAATACAAAAACCCCTTCCTCACACCTATATTTATTGCAGCACTATTCACAATAGCCAGGCTCTGGAGACAACCAAGATGCCCTTCAACAGACGAATGGCTAAAGAAATTGTGGTACATATACACAATGGAATATTATGCAGCCGTCAGGAGAGATGAAGTCATGAAATTTTCCTATACATGGATGTACATGGAATCTATCATGCTCAGTGAAATAAGTCAGAGGGAGAGAGAGAGACGCAGAATAGTCTCACTCATCTATGGGTCTTAAGAAAAATAAAAGTCATTTTTGTAACAATCCTCAGAGACAATTAGAGGAGAGCTGGAACACCAGCTCACTTCATGAAGCTCACCACAAGAGTGGTGAGCACAGTTATAGAAATAACTACACTGAGAACTACCATAATCAAGTGAATGAATGAGGGAACTGGAAAGCCTGTCTGGAGTACAGGTGGGGGTGGGGTGGGATGGAGGGAGATTTGGGACTTTGGTGGCGGGAATGTTGCACTGGTGAAGAGGGGTGATCTTTATAGGACTGAAACCTTATCACAATCATTTATGTAATCAAGATATCCAAATAAAGAGGAAAAAAAATAGGCATACAAAAAAAAAAAAAAAAAACAAGTCAATAGTTTTTTAACATTAATTCAGTATTGAGCTCAGTGGCATTTTTCATTCAGAGTCTTATGTTGGGAAATAAAGGTATAAACTGACAACTTTTGAGTAAAAGAGATTCTCATGGGGTTGGAATAATAATAGCACAGTAGACACTTGCTTTTTAATCAGCCAAGCACGTCATTCCTGGCATCCAATAGGGCCCATTTCCTTCATCCCCCAGTCCCTCCAAGAGTGATCCCTGTGAGCAAAGCCAGGAATTAGTCCTGAATATTAATAGGTATGAATACAAAAACAAAATATAAATAAAATAAAATAAGCAAAGTTCTTATGTTGGGAGTGGAGTATAAACAACTGACATTAGAAATAGTAATAAATCTGAATATAAGTAATCATTTAGTCAGTTTTTAAGGTACATAACTTTCTCTAAGAATAACTTACCACCATAATTCAAGAAATATATTGTCTTAGTTTATTATATTCTATTTCCCTGTGCTCTTCTGGTATGGCTTAAGAAACTAAAACAGAAATCATTTTTATTTTATTTCTCTTAGTATAATATTCTATAAATTCTCATTTCATTTTTTATAAATATATATTTTTTATTTTGGTCATAGTGGTTTACATAACTTTCCCATAGACTCTCAATTCTTCAAAATACCTGCCCTCCTTTCTCTTCATTGTATTAGCACTTCTTTTTTGTCATTCTTCTTGGTATAATTCCCTCTGCTTTGATATTTTGTCTCTATAATGTTTTTACACAATTATATACTGCTCCAATGCTCACTGGATGAAATCTAATTATATGGTAATAACTACTCTTGTTTGCTTTCATAATATTATATATTTGCCAATTTAATTTTTAGAAATTAATCTTTAAGTTCTAAAATTAAATGTTTTCTAGTCAATTAGACTTTTATTCTTTTGCAAAGTTTTCCCAGAAAGTAAATACAAATGATAACTTTTGTTCTCATCTCCATCTAATTCCCCACTTGCATTCCCAAATGCAAGATTTGTATTGATGAAATTATTTGCAAGCTCCAATAGAAAAGAATAGCAAGGTTCGAGGTAGATAAAATTGAGGAAGGTCAACAAGGAAATGAGAATCCCTTGAGAAAGTCAAGGAGACCTGGAGTACTTGTCCCTGTTCATGGAGACATTTAAAACCCCTGGGGAGAGGGATGTGGTATGTGGTACCATACTGGGAACCTGGACCCATCTGGATTTTCACATATCCAAAACACTTCAGTTCCCAAGCCACCCAAATGTGTGAGCTCTCACTGAATTTCTGCTTCATTACTCTTTGAAATGAAATAAGGACACAGCTGTACCTCAATTTAAATCAGTGATTGCTCTTCACTCTGATTCTCTATGGTGCCTACAATTGAAGACAATCAAGCTGTTCTTCACAGAATGAATCCTTGATGTTTTTCTAGGACTGTGTCTACATTAGATTAAAAGTTAAACATTCAGACAAATAATCACATTGGGGATGGCTGATGGTTGTTGTTGCTAGCCTTAATTCACCTTTCAAATAAACGTTTTGATGGATTACTCAAGTGACCTTTTCAAGTGACTGCTCTATAATTTGTGCTGGATAATCCCTTGCTGTCGTGCAAATAGTCAGAATCAGTCTGACATTTTGCAATTCTCAGATGGAAGAGGAGCAAGGATCTGTTGTTATTAGACTACAGAGCCAGCTGCTGGAAGAGGTAGTAGTAAAATCCAGGTAATTGCACTCTCAGACTCCCTTAATATTCCCACATATTTTGCCTTTATATTTCTAACAAACATAAGGATCCAGGAATTTCCATGTAGTATGCCAAGAAGTTCAATAGAATTATATATGGCAGATACTAACAACTGACAGAGGGGGTTGGAAAGATAGTACAGGAGGTAATCACATATCTTGCAAAAGTCTCTGGAGGCCAGGATTGAGTCCTCGGGACACTGGGACCACATGATTCCTTTAGCTTCATCAGGGGTAACTTTTGAACAATGCCATGTGTGGTTTCCAAAACAAACAAACTTTGACAGAGATTAGAATCATGGGATAATATCATGACATATCCCCCAAACTCCCTTTTTATTAAAGGCTTTGCCTGTCCATACCGAACAGGGAGATTTCTAGAGATGGAGAATAAGTTATTTCACATAAAATATCAAAAAGTATGGAATACTTTAAGTGAGTTATTCTCCTGGGACAAAGTTAGGACTTTTCTTTAACTGGGAGAAAAATGAGAATGAAGAGAGAAACAAGAAGTTGCATGTTGCTGGGAATGATTGAGAAATCAGAGTACTATATTTCACATCATGTTTGAAATCTAAATAACGGTGGCTTTTGGGGGAGGAGGGTTATGGCCGTCTAATAGAAGCTACTGACTATGAGGGAACCAGTGCTTCTGTGAGGACTCCATACTTTATGGTCAATTTTTCATGAACGTAAACTGCTTTTAAAAAGATCTTGCCTAAGAAACTAAAATATGGTGCTAAACAAAGATATTTCAGAGAAAATCCAATTTTCAATAAACATTATATATCCCCCTTTACTCCAGACTATTTTTCATTCCTAACCCTATGCCAAAATAGATAAAATACTGAGATGAGGAGAAATAAATAAACTTAATATTGGTTCATTTACCTTGAAGAAAACTTATACCACAGTAGGTACACTCTAAACAAGAAACAATAATGATTTTTTTACGTTGGGGGCAAAAAAATGTGTCTCTTAGGAAATCACTTCTACTGTAGAAATGTGTATCTATTGTTATTTATTATTATAAAGAAGTATTTTATATTATGTTATGGAATTCTACTATAGAAATGTGTGCACAGAACACATTTTAAAAAAAAGTAAAATTATCACTAACCTTAAACTGAAGTTGCCCATATTGTGGAAACCTTTCAAATAAATAATAAATCTTCTCCTTAGGTGAGTCTTCATCTACAGCTGAAAGAACAGCATTAGAAATGATACGTGTTTCACCCATGCTCATTGTAAGTTCAGCCTTCCTGTAAAAGGAACATATCTGTGTTGATATGAAAATGGAAGATATGCCTTTAGCAGAAAACACAGATAAAGACTATTACAGTTTTAAATTTTAAACAACTAAGAATGGATGTTTAATATTGCAAAGTACTGAAAATTATGAGTTCTACATGCTTTCATTACACATTTCAATGTATTATGAAAACCTTAAAAGACAATTAGTCGATAATAGTGAATACTGTACAGGATAATTATAAACTTCTAATTAATGACATTTATGTCATTTATTTCATAGAATAATTTTGTTTCTAATATTTCATTTAATACAGCAAAAATTTCATGAAAAAATTGAATTAGGAATTATTGATTCAACTTTATATACAGAAACATATTTAGAGATTAAATGACATACTGTGACTACTTTGGTGATAACTCAATGCAAGCTTTGACACACACACCCCCATGTGGCTTTCATTTCTTTCTAGATAAGTAGTGTTCAGATTAACAATTATTCTCTTTATAGAAATTGTTCTTTTTTTGGGGGGGCCACAACGGCAGTATTCAGGATTTACTTCTGGTTCTGCACTCAGAACTCACTCCTGGCAGGTTCGGGGGACCAAATGGGATGAAGAGGATTGAACCTGGGTTGGCCACGTGCAAGAGAAATGCCCTACCCACTGTACTATCACTCCAGCCCTGAAATTCTTCTTTTCTAAGTGCTAAAAAGTCAGATAAGTTCTTAGCTTCTTGGACAGAGGATTGACGCAGTAAGCACCTGCAGTTTCTATCACACACATTATGTGACTCATGTAGACTTGATCTAGAGCTGCTGCTTTTCCAGAGAATAAGGTCATTTACCTTCATATTACCAGGATGAAGAGTTTCTTGCCAGCTGTGTTTCTTTCTAGCCTGTAGTTGTAGTCATCACATGTGACCTCACTCTGTCTAACCTGACAACATTTTTTTCTCAGAAAAACTGGGAAATTACCTTGGAATTCAAATGAAGGACTTTGAAGGGCACCAACTAGTCTCCATAGCCAAGCCAGTCTTGACAAGCCACCCTCAGGTCAAACCTCTAACTCAGGGTCAGTTTTCTACCTACTCAATACTACTATCTTCCTTGGTAGTGGGAGATATATTTTCCTCTCTCTTTATTGTAAAATAATTAATGTAGTTTTTTTAAAAGGTGAATTAATTCCTTGGTTGAGGGTTTATGGCAATACTGGTACCATTGATATAGAGATTAACCCAAACAGAAAGGAAATATGCTGAAAGAGAAAGTAATTTTGTTATAAGGAAAATATCTGAATAAAATGTCCAAGAGGCACAGAGAATAAAGTATGTCATAGTCTGTCTGGACTATACTGAAATATATCATTGTTAGATAGGTCATTTGTTTGGGAAGTGATCCTGGGCAGCAGGGCAAGAGATGAGCATTGAATGAAAAAAAGGAAGAAGCTACTGCCAACAAAAGTATTTTACTGGGATGAGAAATTGGATAATCATCTTTCTGGGGATTCCTTGAAGCACCATGAAGATAGATGATACCTCAAATAATGCTTCTGAAGGACATATAGTCAGAACATTTTCTTTATCCACTAGTTTTCAGAGACATAAAAGCTATCCTCAGTGTTTTCTGTTATGCCTGAACATGGACTAAAGAAGCTACTAGTGCTTCAGATAAATCCTTGAAGCAGAAAGGTGAATGATGCCTGGTGGGTCCATGAATTGGGCATGCATTGTGTGGCTACTATTTTTACTGCAACCACAGAAGCTTGAAGAAAATGTGGTGATTATGGATGAAGTGAACTAAGAAGTATATCAGGAAAATAGTAAGAAACATAAAATCAGATCAAGTTGTTTGTCCTTTTAAGTTATTTTCATTACCTGGTTCTAGCTTATGAATAAGAGTACCTAGATCATATGAATATAGTACATAGATCATATGTATTATATACATAGATCCCACGTTTTTATGAGTATTGAATGGAACAATCTATGTAAAAGGGTCCTGTGGGAAAGAATTCAGTATATGTGTACACATAGTAACTAAAATAATTTTAAACTATTTAATATTTTAATAATTTCTTCATTTAATCACTGTGCATAAAATTGTTCATGAGTTTTAGTCATAGAATTTCTCACCACCTATGTCCCCAGAACCCCTTTCATCCACAGCTCCGCCCCACCCTTGTCTTTGGGCCAGGCATTTTGCTTCTCTGTCTCTGTCTCTCTATCTCTCTTTTTCCTTTTTGACACTGGTATGTACTATCATTGATGTGTGCCACTTTATCCCCTTTCAGCAGCCAGTTCCTGTCCAGAGTGATAAGTTCCAACTATCATTGTTATAGTGGACCTTTCTTTACTCTAACTGCACTCTCTGCTCTTTGTGGCAAGCTTCCTACTCTGAATTGGTCCCCTGTCCCTCAACTCTATTGTCTCTGGAAACAATCCAAGTGCCCAAGAACAGATGATTGACTAAAAAAACTGTGGCACATTTACACAATGGAATACTATACACCCATTAGGAAAAATAAAGTCATAAAATTTGCTTATACATGGATAGATATGGAAATTATTATGCTGAGTAAAATGAGGGAGAGGGAGAGAGGTTGACATAGAATAACCTCACTCACTTGTAGAATATAAATAACTATTTAATATATTTAGTTGTTTCCTCCCCCTTAGATAAAATGAAGTAATTGAAAATGACATTTCATAATACTGCAGTACTTACCATATTTTAATTTTGATAAATCAATATTATACTAGCAACATGTCCGCTAGATAAACTTTTTGTTGAATAAACTTAAAAATTGTTTCAATGGCAACTATCTCAAATTTCTTAACTATTGTCCATAAGAAACAATAAGATAATTGGCAGGATAAGTAAGGAAATTGTTTAAGAACACTTTTTGCAAAGTGTAAGCAACTGGTATGCTTATATACATACTTTTAGGAAGTATGTATATATAAATATATAAATGAAAAATAGAAATTACTAGATATCTAAATAGTATCTCTCACTGCTGCATCTCTAAATACAGAGAAGTGTTTAGAGACAAATCAAGATCAAATCACACCAAGCACAAGAAAAGAGCTGGGCTTTAAAAAGTTCTACCTTTGTACATCTCTAAACAGGGGCCAATAACTGAAAGCTATTGGAGTTATATGGAATTATTGACAAAATCTCTGTGCCTAATATTCAAATGAGAGTTATGTAGGAAAAAAATTTGAGAAAGTTTTTCATTAATATCATCTGATATCAAGTGGCAAAGGGATATTTTTCCATGGGAAAAATAGTGAAGGTTTTGTAGATAATGAAATAACCAAAGAAGTGATATTATGTTTTCCTTCTTCATGAGTACCAAGTTTCCTCAGTTATCAGTTTCCACAATGAGGGCTACCTACAGTTTTCACTCTTTTTTTTGTTTGTTTCAGTTTTCACTCTTTAAATGAATGAATATATTAATTGTATGCTGGCATGTCTGTATTAATAAGGCATATGCATATGTTCAAATATTTACTATTCTGATGACTCTTTTCTGTATCTTCAGTCATTTTAATTACTTATAATTAAGTGAAACATTGAAAAAAGGATAATTAAAGAGCTATTACATAACTGTTAAAGAGAGTTATATTAACTTTAACACTGAACATTCTGTGTGCCTGAGTAGTAGAAATATGTGATACTTAAGAACTGTCAAAGACTAATTTTTTTTCTGGTATACTTCATTTGCACCCAGCATTCCAGACTTCATGGGATTTTTACAGAGAATCTTAAGAGGATTCCTTTTAGTGACTTACTTATTTAGCATAGGTTTCTCATCATTAACTGGGGTAACCACTACTGAAATTGTTTTAAGGAGTTTATGTTTTCCATCTGATAACTGGATTGTGAATTGATCAGCCAGGTTCTCTGAGTCATCATGCACATACATCAGCCTCATTCCTGAAAAAGGAAAAACAAAAAAGAATTAATTTTCTTAAGACCCCACTACTCTAAAGCATAGGTCATCTGTCTTCATCTCTCAGGCATTAGCATTAAAAAGTTTGTTATTTGGGGAATGGGTGAGTGAAACTTGTTTTAAAAGTAAGACTACCATATTTTAATTTTTGATAAAGGTCAATTGTATATTAAATATAAATTAAACTTTTAGGGGTAAATTTCATGTAGCATCTACATGCTGATATATATTTGGATTTTGGGTCACACCCAGTGACGCTTAGGGGTTACTCCTGGCTATGTGCTCAGAAATCGCTCCTGGCTTAGGGACCATATGGAATGCTGGGGGAAACCGCCGGTCTGTCCTGGGTCATCACGTGCAAGGAAAATGCCCTACCACTGTGCCATCGCTCTAGCCCCTACATGCTGATTTTTAAATAAAACATAACTGAAATTTGTACATGGTTACATACATTATTTTAATTTAAATTAAAATCAATTAAGAAAGGACATGTTATTAATAGACTATATAAGTATAATAAATCTAGTTAAGTAATTTGAATAAAACAAAAATTAATTATTTGAGAAAAAGTATATATAAATTTTCTGACTCAAGCAAATAACTATAATAATTTTACATGAATAAAACTTAAACATACACAAAAAATTAAAAACTACTAATGTCCACATGAAAATTCTAGAGATCCAGGGCCAGTGAGGTGGTGCTAGAGGTAAGGTGTCTGCCTTGCAAGCGCTAGCCAAGGAAGGACCGCGGTTCAATCCCCTAGCGTCCCATATGGTCCCCCCAAGCCAGGGGCAATTTCTGAGCGCTTAGCCAGGAGTAATCCCTGAGCATCAAACGGGTGTGCCTCCCCCCCCAAAAAAAAAAAAACAAAAAAAGAAAATTCTAGAGATCCAGAAATGTCAAAAAATAGTCTTTAAAAGTAAAAGTCTAGTTGAAAGTTGCAGATTTTACATTTTCCAAATTTACTACAAAACTATAGTAATCACGGGGACAAGAGCTAGCACAGCAGTAGGGTATTTGCTTTGCATGCAATGATCCATGATGGACCTTGGTTCGATCCCCTGTGTCCCATATGGTCCCCGGCACCAGGAGTGATTTCTGAGTGCATAGCCAAGAGTAACTCCTAAGCGTCACTGGATGTGGCCCAAAATTTTTAAAAAATTAAAATAGAACTATAGTGGGGCTGGAGCAGTGGCACAAGTGGTGAGGCATCTGCCTTGTGAGCACTAACCTAGAATGGACCACGGTTTAATCCCCTAGCATCCCATATGGCATCCCAAGATAGGAGCAATTTCTGAGTGCATAGCCAGGAATAAATCCTGAGTATCACCAGGTGCAGCCCAAACACACACACACACACACACACACACACACACACACACACACACACAACCCTATAGTAATCAAGATAGTGTGGTACTAGTACAGAATAGACATGAAAATTAATCTAGTGGCAGTCTAGAAATAAACTCATAATTTATGACTAATTGATTTTCATCAAAAGAATCAATACTATACAAAGGAGGGAAATATTCTTTATAAATGGTGATGGAACAACTTGATATCTAAGGTCAAAAGAATGAAGTTATGGGGCTGTAAAGATAGCATGGAGTTAAGGCATTTGCTTTGCATGCAGAAGGACAGTGGTTCAAATCCTGGCATCCCATATGGTCCCCTGAGCCTGCCAGGAGCGATTTCTGAGTGTAGAGTCAGGAGTAATCCCTGAGCACTGCTGATGTGACCCAAAAACAAACAAATAAAAAAAAGAACGAAGTTGGGCCCTTACCATACACCATACTTAAAATAAATTTAGTCAAAATATCTCATAAGCCTAAATGTAAGAAATAAACAAGAAAACTTATTTGAAAAGAAGACTTATTGAAAAGAAGGAGTAAATCTTTGTTACTTTAAGTTTGACTATGGTTTCTTTAATAAGATGCCAAATGACCAATACAAAAGCAAAAACAAACCATTTAGACTTCATCAACATTAAAAACTTTTGTAGTATATAATTCAATAAAAAAACATAACTGACAGTATTAAAAATGTATGTGCGAAGAAATACACATACATATATCACCTTCACAACTCAATAACAAAATCAACCCAATCAAAATATAGGCAAAAAATTTGGGAGGACTCTTTTTCAAAAAATTAATAACACATACAAATGTCTAATAATTTGATAAAAAAATCAATACCACTGTTTTACTAAGGAAATGGAAATTAAAACTATAAATGAACCTCAGAGATAGTATAACATGTAAAATGCTTGCCTTGCATGCGACCAACCCAGCACCACATATGGTGCCAAGTCTTACCACATCCTGCTTTTATGGTCAGGTATCTCTCTTAATAGTACATATAGGACTCATATGGTACCCAAGATTCAAACGGAGCAAAGCAAGTACCCTTACCTCCTGCACTATATGGCCTTAACTCACTTAAAAATCTTATAAAAATGTACAACAATGAAATATAGAAGGCTAAAAGTTCAGTGGTTAAGATGAAAGGGGCACACCTTGCCAGGGGGGATGCCTAGGATTTTTTCCCTGGCAGCACACAGAGTCCCTTGAGCACCACCAGGAGTGATTCCTGAACAGAGCCAGGAATAAACCTGAGTATTTCCAGGTGTGTCCCTAAACACACACACACACACACACACACACCCCAAGATGTGTGTGGGTGGGGCATTTGCCTTGTGTGGGTGGGGCATTTGCCTTGCAATTGATCGACGAGGGTCTAATTCTTGGCATCCCATATGGTCCCCCAAACCTGCCAGGAGTGAAATTTGATTACAGAGTAACTCCTGAGAGCTACTGAGTGTCCCAAAAACAAAAACAAACAAACTATATATCAATATGTTTATTGAAATTTTACTTATATCAAAAAAATGAGGGGGCCGGAGCGATGGCGCAATGGTAGGACGTTTGCCTTGCACGCGGCTGACCCAGGACAGAACTCGAATCGATCCTTGGTGTCCCATATGGTCCCCTAAAGCCAGGAACTATTTCTGAGTGCATAGCCAAGAGTAACCCCTGAGCATCACTGGGTGTGGCCCAAAATTCAAATACAAAAGGAAATTTATCTATATATGAAAATGAGAATGAGAAATAGTTGTTGAAAATCATAGTGTGATAGTCACACAATAAAAAAATTGGGGTTATTAGATAATATGGTAGCAGGTTTACATTTTTGGGTAGAGGATTGTGTGTAAAGGTACACTGAAATTTATAGAAAATTTACCTCTAAATTAATCAAAAATGAAATAGAAGTGAAAAATCTGATTTTGGAGAATATCACCAAAATAGTTAACAATACAATAATTACTTTGAAAACTCTTTCTAAAGTTTAGATTTTCTTTATACAGTAAATATAAAAGTTATAGAACCTATTAATAACTAATAAATGGTATTTTTTTAAAAATATCTTTGGAATAGAAAACAGCTTAAGAGACTGGAATCTGATTCCTAGTACCTCATGATCTCCCCAGAACCCCAGTACTGAGCACTGAAGCATCCATCTGACCCACACAACTGGGATCTGCACAAGTGGCCTCTGACTCCCTGAGCCAGCAAGCCTTCCCTCTCACCTTCCCACCCTCCCTTCTTTCTTTTGTCGTTTAATTCCTTCCTTCCTTGACTTATCCCTAGCTCTGAGTTCAATGATCACCTCTAGCAGGGCTGGGAGATGATATGCAATGCCAAGGAATGAACACAGGTTGGCTGCAAGTACTTGATCCTCTGTATTAGTTTTCCAGCCCCAAATGAACTTTTCTTGAGTATAACATTTAATTCTCCTTTCTACTTTTTCTTAAAGTTGAGAAATTTTAAAAAACAATGTATTACTTATTACATTTGATAACATCATTATCAGGTTTCACAATGACTTTCTTTACAAATGATCAAAATTAAGCATTTTCTTTGTTTTCCCAATTGAAATAGAGTTGACATTATATAACAGTTACAAAATAAACTTTGGAGGAGAGACATTACATGAGCTGGAAATAATTAGAAGGCTGGAGGCTTGGGAGAACGTTGACCAAGGGAACAAGAGCTCAGTAGAAGCAAGAAAACAGAAGGAAAGGTGTTAAAAATCATGGTGAGCTTCAAGGAGTGCCAAATAATCATGTTTGGAGACACAGTATTGTTTAGCCTAATGAAGGAGGGGGAACAATCTCCCAGGCTGTGGGAATAATGCATGCAGGCAGGAGAAGAAGAGCAAAAAAGCAACACAAGAAAACTATGTTATGTACTTAGATTGCAGTTTTTAAAAATATTTTTGTAATGGAAAATGGGAAAGATTGATTTTTAAGAGTAATTAAAAATCAGGCAGCTATTCCACTGTGTCATTTCCTTAGAGAAATAATTATGTGCTCAGAGAATAATGACTTATATGTGGTTCTATATTTGTCTCAAATGTGGAAATTTTGGCAGTCAATTTCTTTAAGTTTAGTTCCATGATCTCAACAGCTTTCAAAGGTATTTTTTAAATGTCTTTGAAAGCTGAAGCTAAAATACCAAAAATTACAAATAGCATCTTATTCAAAGTTGAAAAACGAAGCAAAACTATTTTATTTTTATTTTTCCAGCATCTTTACATTGCCAACATTATTCCTGAAACTAAAGAAAACATTTAAAGAATAAATTATTTAAGATATAAATTAATTTATAACTGTAACTCAATCATGAACAACTTTATCGGTGTAGTATAAACTACCTTTAACTGTGTTGTTTAAATAAACAATAAAAAAGAGATAAATAAAATAAATCAATAATAGTTTTTTACTCACTCTTTCTGTGATTTGTTATTACTTTTTCTAAGTTAAAAATAAGTAGACACAAATAGAAGTGAAACATGCCATACCATTGTTGAGAAGTTCCATGGAAAAGTTATGGACAAGTTCTTGTTTCTGGTTTGGGATGATTGGTTTCTTATACTGAAGAAAGTCTTTGCTAAATATTCCATCGACAAGGATGCCATGACGTGGTTTATGAGTGATACTAAACAGCAAGGGGTCCTTGGGAACATCCCGGTCAGCAGCATAAATAATGGAAGTATCCAACTCTTTCATCTGGCCCTCATACACCTAAGAAAGCCAGACACATCAACTGCATGAGAAAAAAAAAACTTGTCTCTTGGCAAGTTGATCAAGATAAATCCTTTCAATATATCCTATTTCTATTTTTCTAAAAAATTTGCATGGAATGAGTTCTATATAGAAATTGCTTTTTTACATGAAATTAGAATAGAACAAATTAGTAGATCAACTTTGGTAGACATTTCAGATAGCCAGGTCTTCCTTCTGAATATCTGAAAACATGTTCATTTCCACCAATGGCATAGATGTATCATTTTAATTAGGTACTTTCAATCAATTCAAGTATGTTGGTTTTGGGAATTTGGGGGGTTTGTTTGTATGCTTTGTTTTTGGGCTGCACCCGGTGGTGCTCAGAGGTTCCTCCTGGCTCTGCACTCTAAATTCGCTTCTGGCAGGCTCAGGGGACCATATGGGATAGTGGGAATCGAACCCAGGCTTTTCCTGGGTTAGCATCATGCAAGGCAAATGCCCTATTACTGTGTTATCAGTCCGGCCCCATTCATGTATGTTGGAATGGGGAGATAAATGAAAAGATACTGATTTCTAGAGTCATAGATGCATTCAGAGGAAAAAGACACTCCTTTATATTCCAATCTGTTATCTTAACCTCCAGAACTTTTTCTTTCATATTTCTATTTATATATATGGCACAAAATACACAGAGCATTTGACATTTTATTTTTAATACAGGACTGTATTATCTAATGTTGCAGATATGCAATTAATGTAAATTGAATTATATGCTCTTGTTATTATTATTGAAATCTTGTTATCTTGTCATATTTATAACATGAAGCAGACTTCTTCGTACTCTTTGTGAAAGAATATGAAGATATCAAAGCACTATGTCATGTTTCAAGTGATGAGCACCTATAGTAGAACAAAACCTTGTAGTTTCCTTTGTTCTTAAAGGTTTATGATACCAGGAAGAGATTTGGGGATGGGAGTACACAGTTCAGAAAAATTAAAAATGTGAGGACTGGGAAGAGATGAGGGACCTAGAATTAAAATATACCCTTATCTATCCTGAAGCAGCTTTCTCAATTGCTATCAGCTATTAAAATAAAAATGTTTTTAGTCCAGTACACAGAGCTTACTCACAATGGGTTGACTAGGGGTTACTTCTGATGATGCTCAGGGATCCCATGCAATATTGGAAATGAACCCAGGGCTCTCACAAGTAAGTATTGCACTCCAGCCTCTTAAACCATCTTCCTAGCCCTAAGGTCAGTTTTCTCCTATCTAGTCCTAGTTTTTAAAAACTAAGTTGGCATCATATATTATTCCATAGTGATACAACTGTAAAATTATCCTTGAAGATAATTTGTCCTTTTTTCTAAAAGCTTTTATGAAGTAATCTTAGACTATGATTTTATTTTTCTATACAGCACTTGGAACTTTCAGATTCACTGCTGGGCAACCTTTCTCATTTAAGAAATGATAAAAGAGGAGACATGATGACTTGGTAATTTTATGGAGGGGATATATAGACATTTTTCTTGCACATTTAAGTATGCATTTAAATTACACAATATAAAATCTAAGTCAACATACAAAAATATTCACTTGTAAAAATGTTTAAAATGAATTATAACCATTTAAAGATTTAAATATGTTATAAGTTGATAAAGTACAAATACATATAAAATAAATATACTTTGTTTTTACAGGAAAGCAGAAAAAATATGGCTTTTTAAAAATCATTTGAAGTTTAAAATCAACTCTGCCAATAAACAGAGAGGTTCTATATTTGGTACTGTTCAATATTGCCTCCTTATGAAATGAACAGGTCAAAAGCAACATTACTTTCAGTGAAAAGCAAGGGACAATTTCCCTGGAGCCCAATTATTTCAGAAGCCCCAACCCTTGAGAGTTAAGACAATAGAGATAAGTCTATAGAAGCTATTATTTGTAGGTTATGTTCGCTCTCATAATTACTGAAGAATTCTCCAGAGAAACCCACACACAAGTGAAGATGAAAGGGAGAAGACAGCTTTTAAATCTTATCTTGAGATAGTATTTATAAAGCCTTTTAACATTTCAAATGTGATAATTTTTAAGAAAAGTTAAGATAAAATTGTGATTGCAAAACAAATGAAAGTTTGGTCAAATCAGAAATATAAATAAAACAAAACTAATAATTATACAAATGGCACCTATTTATTGAGATCAATTATGATCATATTTATCCCCATCCCTATAGTTTAAGGCAGATTCAATATACATATCACAAATTAAAAGGCAAAAATATAGAAGGCAATTAATTGCCCAAAACTTTCAACTAGTAAATAGTAGCATCAAAGTCTCTCTGGTTCCAAAGCTTATGCTCAACCATTTAATTAGGATTTGCTATATTTATGTTTATATTAAATAGTCATGCATTTAAAATAGGAACTTTTTAAGTAATTATATGCTAAAATGGAATGATTTATAAAATAATAAAGTTTTTAGTAGAAGAGAAGATCTAATACAATCTGATTTTTAAGTAATAATATGGACAAAACTGCATGCTTAAATATCGTATTTTCTGGCATATAAAACAAGTGGGCATAAAAGATGGCCCTCTACTTTTCCTATTAACATATAAGGTTTGGGCTATATTTGCCATATAAGACTACCTCTCTTTTAATGCACACCAAATGGAAATTAAAAATCATAAGCAAAAAAAGAGTAGAACCCTCAAAAGTTAACAGTACATGTTTAATAATGCTAGACTTTGGAGTGCTAACAATCATTTTACATTTGTCATTTGTAATGAGTGATTGTGATTTTTAAATTGTGATCTACACTGAGAACAGGGAGAGGGGCCTCCTCCAAGAACAGCTAGCTGGGGTGCAGTGATTAATAGGACAGCTAGAGGGAGACAGAGCGCCTCCTCTGTGTCTCAAAGCTGAACAGAAGACTGAGCACCGGAAAACTGCATACCAGCGATGACACCCGCCAGCTGGATGGGATGCAGCGCTAGGCAACTCAGCTCCTCTGTGTTCCCTGAACGATGAATCAGGACAAGCAGAGGACTGAGTGATGACTCCTGGCAGCTGGTTGGGATGTTGCTGTAAGAGGGGAGTGGATAACTAGGCCCAGAAGCTGGGGTGAATTTCAGCATGCCATATAAGACGACCCCCAACTTTTAAGAAGTTTTTCGTGTGTTAAAAAGTCGTTTTATAAACTAGAAAATAAGGTATATATCACTGACATGAAGAAATAATCTTTTTGAATAAATTACTAAAGTTTCTAACGTGTGCTTTGGGTACAGGGCTGCTAAAAAGGAAAAATTGAGTTTTTCAAATATAATAGCATTTAAATTAATAAAAAGAATGGTCAGTAATGTTTTTATTTCACATTTTAAAAGTTTTTCATATCATTATACATTGTTAAGTGAAAGGATATCTATAAGTTGTAAGACAAAAAGTCTTGTCATTAAAGCATTATTTTCAAGGTCATACAATGGACTGAGATCACCTAGTAATTAACCCTTATGTGCTACCTGTTATGTGCTAACTTCTGTGAGTTTGAAATCACTGAACTAGTGACATAATGCATCTTTACGTCTCACTTTTCAGATACTATGTAGCAATAATATTATCACCTCAAACGCCTACCATAAGATTTACCATAAATTCATTTAAGGGCTATAAGCAAGCAAGTGTTCCATCCATGTGCTTGATTTATGAAATTGCTATATTTGAAATTATTATTATATCACTGTTCTTATATTAATGTGCATAACAATCCACCATACTCCCTGATTCTCATCAATATTTTATGTGTATCTTTGCCAACATAAGTAGAGTTTGGTAAAATGATAAGCATAAAATGATCATAGAAATGGGAAGTTTTGGTAAGTTTCTTACAGTAATATTCTGCACTTCAAAGTCAGGAACTTCATCATTTGTGGGTTTGATCACAATGTAAAAGGGTATTTCCAAGGAGCGCTGTTTCCCATCTGTGACACACACCATGAACTGGTCAGCAGTTGGTTCCATCCTCACATGCCTTGACTGCACATAGTTAATATGCAAAGCCTTCATGTCTTTCCACTGAAATGAAGCTGAGAGACACCAAAATTGAGCAGGAAAATAAGAAAACCACTTCTCTGAAGCTACTTATTCTAAATCTTCAAAATAAATAGTCTATCAGCTAAACAAATGAAATATACTCATAATTTACCCATGAATCAATTATGAGAGATTGGTTACAAGTACAATTATAAACATGAAAACAGATTTCCTAAATCATAAGAACTAAAATGTTCATCAAGGATAGATGGAAAATAATAAGCACTAAGCAGTATGTGTAAGGACTTCACCATTTTTCTTAGGCTCATAATGATGTCAGAGAGACCATCCCTTAATTAAAATCACTGCTTCTGTATAATCTGTCTTTCCCAGGCTTTGATGAAAGGTCATCTCTTTTATATAAAGGCAAAATTAAAACTGATCAGCCATTTTTCTAGAAAACCTAGTGGAATTAAATTAATTTTTAATTCGAGTAGAATTAACTGGTTTACTGTTTGGATATTTTGACCTTGCCTTAAATCAAAAGAATAAAATCTCTATATAGTTCAATGAGTCAAGGTGGATAACACAAGTTTTAGTAACTTATTTTTCCCTAGATTTATAGAAATATTATAGACATATAAAACTGTTTAAGTTTAAGGTCTATTCATGTACTGATTTGATCAACATTTACATTGAGAAATGTTTCTCACAGTAAAGATAGTTAATATAACTAAATTCAACTCAAATAATTACCCTTTGTTGTTATTGTAGAAAATTAAACCTCTACCAATCCCAAAAATGTTCAAGTTTAAAAAAATGAGTATTACTTCGTAGAGTAGATTAATGCCAGAATGCAAGCATAGTACATGTAAAACCCCAAATATGACACTAGTGTGACTCCTCCCAAAAGCAATGGCACCATTAACAATAATTAGAATGCTATACCTTAAATCTCCATAGATGAATCTTTTATTACTAAATATATGTATCTTTTGACCGACATCTCCACATCTCCTCAACTACTTGGTCCCTGGTAACTCTCTTCTAATCACTGTTTCTATGAGTTCCAAGTTTTTAGATTCCAAATATGGGAAGATAATGTAGTTTTTGTCTTTCTTGGTTTATTCCACCCAGTAGGATTCCCTTAGGTGTATTTATTTTATTATAAACAGCAGGATTTTATTTGTCAATGGACAGTTTCTTTCCATATGTAGACTGCTATTTTTTAAATACTGCAATGAAAAGTGGGTGCTGATGATTTTATCTGTGATATGATATTTTATTTTCTTTAGATCTATACCTAGAGATTGGATTGCTGGATTATTTGATAGTTCTTTTTAACATGTTTTGAGAAATTTCTACACTGACTTGGTGACACAGCCAATTTACATTTTCACCAACACTGCACATACTCACAAATATTTGTTTTTGTCTTTTTGCATTTTGTTGTTGTTTTGTTTTGCCTTTAGACCACTCCTGATGGTACTCAGGGCTTACTCCTGGCTCTGCACTCTAAAGTCTTTCCTGATGAACTCAAGGGGATTATATGGAATGGTATGAATTGAATTAGAGTCAACTGTAAGCAAGGCAAATGCCTACCTACTGTATTATCACCTGAGTTCCTTTCTTGTCTTTTTGAAAATAGCCATCCTAACAGGTGTAAAGTTTCATTATTACTACCACAATCTAATGAATGTTTTGTCAAAAGGCCTTTCCTTAGTGTGGATGGATGGTGAACATTTCTGATAAGTGAGGGTAATATTTCTCATATTTAGTAACAAATATTTATTTTGCCTAAATATGAACCACTCTAATCTCATCAGTAGGCCCACTGAGAAGCCTTTCCTCAGTGTGGCTGACTGAGCAAGATTTCTAATAATAAAGGTGAAAGAGAGATCTCATCAGAAGGCCCACTGAGTTTTCCCTCAGTATGGATAGCTGATCAAGATTTCTATTAGTGTTGACCAAAATAAAAATAAAAAAAAGTCAAAGAAAAAGAAAGATTTCTGTTAGTGAAGCTGACATTCTGCATGCTTAGTAATAACTATTTAATTGTAATATAAATATTTAATATTTAATATGACTCTCCCTTCTGCTGTATTAAGTGTGTATATAGTTGACCCTTTTACTTACTAACATAAGGATTTTTAAGGGTAAATATAGCCTTGATTAATTTCCCTTTACCTGGAAAACTTATCACCAAAAAGACACTTAACTTCTTTCTTCTTTATCTTTAAAATGCCCTTGCAGTTCTGCTTTTAGGACATCTCTAATAGACTTTGAGTCCTTTAACTAATTTTTTACCTCAGAATTAACATCAAAAAGGTTTGACAAGGATGTAACATTGGGCTGTTGAACTTTTACCAGGTACAAAATCTGCATCCCTTTTAGATATAGCTTGTCTCCTTCATTTGCCCCTTATCCAAGAACCCTCTCCAATTAGAAATATGTAGCCTATGGGGGCCGGAGAGATAGCATGGAGGTAGGGCATTTTCCTTACATGCAGAAGGACAGTGGTTCGAATCCCGACATCCCATATGGTCCCCCGAGCCTGCCAGGAACGATTTCTGAGCATAGAGCCAGGAGTAACCCATGAGCACTGCCGGGTGTGGCCCAAAACCAAAACCAAAACAAAACAAAACAAAACAAAAAATAGGTAGTCTGATAGGGTAACTCAACCCCTTGCTAAATCCCCTAATTTACATCTAAGACATATAATTTTACATCTTAAAATCGCCTCATTTATCTAGACAGGAACTGCTTTGAGATATTAAAATTAACCTTTTCTTGTGCTCACTTCGGCAGCACATATACTAAAATTGGAATGATACAGAAGATTAGCATGGCCCCTGCACAAGGATGACACACAAATTTGTGAAGCGTTCCATATTTAAAAAAAATTAATCTTTTCTTTTTTAACTCTGGACACTTACTTGAAATATATCTATTCATCAAGGTTTGTGCACCACCCTTAGCCAGGTGAATTGTTTGTATATCAAACAATGTATACTCATAAAATTTCTGTTAACTATAAAGATTGTTTTGTTTTGTTTTGGGTTCACACCTGGGTTTCTCCTGGTTCTGCTCTCAGAAGTCACTCCTAGCAGGCTCGGGGGACCATCGGGGATGCCAAGATTTGAATCGGGGTCTGTCCTGTGTTGGCTGTGTGCAAGGCAAAGGCCTTGCCTTACCACTGTGCTATCACTCTGAACCCTAGAAAGATATCTGTGCTTTGCAAATGTGAGCATTCTTTTAATATCATAGGAAAAAAACTGACTGGAAAAATACCCCATTTATATCCCTAGTTCTTCATTAAAGATCAGAATACCTTGTTCTCCCACATAGCCACTGTGTGATCTCTAATTTCTTCATATTTCATCATCTGTGCATCCACTCTCCTTGAGGGAACTCAAAGAAGTTCTCTATCACAACTGGACCAAAGCTAGCCCCAGCATTATATCTCATAATAATTTGAATTTCTCTACTGATTTGTGATAGTTAGCATTTTTTCATGTACTGGTTGACCATTGAATGTCTTTGGAAATAGAATAGGTTTATTTATGTTTTCTATTTTTAATTGAATTTTTGTTGCTTTGTTATTGGAAAGGATTATTGATAAGAGTTATTGGTAAGAGTTATTTATATATAGTAGATATACTAACTCCTTATCAACTTTTGCATATGTTCCCTTTGACTCCCTGACTTTTAATTCTGTTGATTTCCTTTGTTGAATAAAGCAATAAGTTTGATATAGGTTCACTTGATGGCTTTTGCTTTATTTGCACATTTTGGATGTGATATGCAAAAAAAATCATTGTGAACATCAATGTGAGGGAAATTTTCCACTGTCTTCCAGGACCGTTATGGTTTCAGATCTTATATTTAAGTACTTAGGTCACTTGGAGTTCTTTTTTTTCTTACCAGTACAAGAAAAGTTTCAATTTCATTCATGTGCATATAATCTATTCTTTCCCCATTGAGTATACTTAACAACATATGAGAAAGATCACTTTGTAACCATCTTTCTCTTTCTGACTGACTTCACACAGCATAATGCTCTCTCAACTAATGTAGGTAACAGTCAATTAAACTTTTTCAATTCTATATTTTATCTTTGACCCAACAGTTGTTCCACTGCATCTTGTCAATTTTCATAGATTTGTACTTGCCTCTTCTGTTAATTTATAATTTTATACCATCATAGTCAGAAAAGGTATATGGTATTTTTCCATCTTACTAAATTAAATTGGCTGAGGTCCATTTGTAGCCTGTAACATGATTTATATCCTAGGTTATATTCCATATGCTATTCAGGAAAAAAATGTGTCTTTGCTGCAATTGGATAGAATGTTCTGACAAGACCGTTATGTATATTTGGTTCAAGTTTGATATTTTTTTAATAAACTTTGCCTGGAAAATTTATCCACTGGAAGTTCCCAGTTTTTGTTTTGCTGTCTATGATGTCCTTCATATTTGGGGCTTTTTGCTTAATATTTATGTGTTCCAGTGGTATATGACTATAAATTTACAGTTCTTATAAATCTTGATGAATTGGCCCATTTATATTTTATAACAAACTTCTTTGTATCTTGTTACAGTTTTGAGTTTAAAAGCCTGTTTTGCCTACTAAAGACAAAGCTATTTTTATTTGTTTTAATTTGCACAAGATATCATTTTTCCATTCTTTCATTTTGCTTGTATGTTTCCTTGAAGCTCAAGTAACTTTCCTGTAGACAGCATTTAATTGGGCTTTATTTTCTTCTATTATTTAGCCACATGCAATTAATCAATCTAGCTTATCTCATATTTAAAATGATAAAGAGGTATAGCTCAAAGGGGCAGAGGGCTTGCTTTACATCTGAGTGTCCCTGGTTTAATTCCCAGCAGCACATGGTACCCTGAATACTATTGGAATGACTCCCAAGTACCAACCAGGAGTAACTTCCAGGGAGACACACTGCGTCCAGCTTCCTTCCCCAAAACAAAAACGGATATGCCACAAAAGATACTTGAAGCTCAGGGGCTGGTTCAGTGTTCAAAAACACTCTACAAATGTGAGGCCAAGAGTTAAATCCTCATTATCGACACATATGCTGAGCATCATCCCAAGTACTTTGCTACCTGGGATTCCTGGGGCTACAACAATGTTCAGTCTCTAGAGTATCAAGTCAGGTTTGTGCAACTTCACACAAAAAATGCAGCCTAAAGTTTGAGATCTGGAAAGCAGCAAAATCAAGTGTGTATTTGGTCCAACTAAAACAAATGAAAAAGGAAGGGAATGGAGAGGAAGAGAAACATACTTAGAGAGTAGTTAATTCATTTTCTTCTAAAATGCTGTCTTGGGATGATTTTGTTTTGGGTCTCTTTTTTGGTTTGGTTTTACATTGTTGTTTTGTTTTGCTGTATTTATAAGAGCTATTTAAGTCTGGAACACATTTTGGTTTAAAATTAATGTCATCTGTTCCAGGATGTCAATATTTTTTCTTTTATTCCCATGAAATATTCCTATCTTTCCTACAATATCTATCAAAAGTGATATAAGATTTTGTAACAGAACGAAACCTATAAGTTCTCACCAGATTTATTCTATTTCTGTGTCTTTGTATTCTGTGTTGCTGTGATGACATTCTTAAGCATTATTTATTTAGGAATAACTGTTATAGTTTTTATATTTAAATTTTCCATTTTAAGTAAACCTTGCATGTGCAGATGTGTGTTTGATTCCCAGCATTTCACATGATCTCCTGAAACACACCAGAAGTGATCTTTATATGCAGAGCCAGGAATAAGCCCTGAGCTCAGTTGGGTGTAGCCCAGAAACAAAAATTTAATGAATAAATATTAAAATTTAAAATGTAAGCTATAATACAATCATTCTTTAAATTTATATAGTACTTTGAAAAGGAAACATAATCTAAGACTTCGGACCATAAGCATGTATGAGTTATCACTGAGCGTAGGACCGTGACTTACCTATACTTATGCCCATATTGCTTTTTTCAAACCCTGCAGAGGGAAGTATGTTTTCAAGGTAGCCAAACCGAGGAGGAGAAACCACAACAAATTCCAAGTCATCTGCTGCTGTGTCAGGGTCAGTGGCAAACAAATGGTTAATAGTAAGGGCTGCTGAGAAACCCTCATCTACCATGAACATAGTACCTGCATACAGATAATGACACAATTATGACAGTGTGAAATCCTCTAATCAGAATGGCGAGGACAAAAGGGAGCAATTGAAGTTCCAATTCAGAGGAGCCTCCCATATGCAAATATACTTCCATGGGAAATGTTTCTTTAGTATAATTCTCCTTACAGTGAAAATATTCAAGGGTAATGGGTGGAATTTAATTTGACTTGCAAAATTGTATTTTTTTTCCATGTACAAGCAAGTCAGAGACAATAATGGATAGACAGAAGAAATACTAACAGCTACAGAGCCCTTTAGGTATTCTCAAGGAACTCTGATTTCCCTTATGATCCAATAGAAGTGACAAATGAAAATAAGAATTGCCAAACTGTTTTAATAATAAGCCACTAAATGTAGTTTATGTACTTTTCAAGATCAGTTGTTAGCTCTGTTTGTCAGAGCAGTAATTGCCTGCAAGCTATTATGAATTGTTCATAACAAACATTTTTTTCATGCCTTGGTGCTTAATTGTTCTGCAGGGATAATGCCTCCTTTCCAGAACATTGCTTGGGAGATAGTTTGCAAATTACAATAACGTTCATACATATGCGTGCATTTTTTTTCTGAGAGACAGAAGTTATATATTACGCCTATGAAAAGATGACTTTTTAAAAAGCAAATAAGGTTAAATGTATGTAAATGGTCTCTCTGCTATACTCAGGCTGTTCTAATAGAAACTGTTATGGATAAAATAAATTATTCTCTCTCCAGCAGGCAAATAATATGTTCCCATTTGAAATAAAACCAGAATAGTTGGGGTCTCCAATGTTGTACACACACTCTTCCTTTATCTTTCTCTCTCTTTCAAACACATTTTCTCTTCATATAGAAATATTTGACTTTTTTAAACAATACAACTTTTACTGTTGCCATTTATAAATTTGGGAGACAATTTTCTCTGTGAAATAATTATTGGAGGCTATTTTATAGGATGAATTTCTATGTTTATTATAAATTAAAGGGCATCACTTTACTGAGCCCCTGAAACGCACTAGTTAACATTAAAAGCAAATAAAAATATTGCACCTATTGTGATGGAAGGTGGTTTGTTGTCCACTGGATATATGGTGATGTTGAGATTATATACAGGGAAGGATTCGTGAAGAGGAGCAGATGGAAAGGGTTCGTTGTAGCAACAGCCATTCACAAAAGGGCCAGCTTCTCTATCCGAAACCACCAACATAATAGTGTCAAAACAAGGCAAAAGGCCAATCTCACCACCTGGAAAACACAACTATAGTTGAGATCTGACTTTTTAAAAAATATATAATACCACAATGCAATTTACTCACACCTCTTTTGTAATCATAGAATGGCAAGAAAAGAAACTCATGTGGCTGGAATGTGAAACCCTATTTTATCACTAGGAAATGAAAGACAGTCATGAAAAGAATGTAAAAATGCCTGCCCATCTGTTGCCTCTGGTGAAATCCCTGCCAGCCATCTATCACCATATGGAGGGGCGACACAGGTCTAACAAGGGTCTGACAGTTCACAAATGAACAAGAGAGACACAAAACTTGACTAGTGACGTTTTCATTCTTCCCTCATAATTGTTTAGTGTTAGGACCAACCTCAGGGAGAGCAGAAGGTACCCTCACCCCTTTGGTAATTGTCTTCCCATTTGCATTTACCACTTTAAATGAATAACCATCAACCACAAAGCACTTATGAGAAACAAATGAAGCTGGATAAGTGGAATAAAAAAAGCAAACCCCGTTTCTGTCATTTGATTCAATATTTTCCTCACTCTGTAGTAGCCAAGATATTAACAAAAGAGCAACAGCCCCTGGGGAAAAAAGAATTCTATTCTTATCTTCACTTTCTTTTTACTTTTTAGAAGTCATATATCTGGGATTTAAAATAATATAGTGAGAAGAGAAGGAAAGAAACTAAATATCAGAATTAGATAGTTTATTGGCAAATAAGCTTCTGGGTTACAAACTAACAGAATGAATGTGTGAGTTTTGCTATCCAAGAACCAAAAATTCTTCAGATTACTTTTGATAATTCTCATGCACCATTTTCAAAATTACAAAAGAGAAGCAATAATAGATGAGGTTCTGATATTATTAAACTACAATAATCAAAGTATAAATAATCAAAGTAGGGCCCGGGGAGAGATAGCACAGCGGTGTTTGCCTTGCAAGCAGCCGATCCAGGACCTAAGGTGGTTGGTTTGAATCCCGGTGTCCCATATGGTCCCCCGTGCCTGCCAGGAGCTATTTCTGAGCAGACAGCCAGGAGTAACCCCTGAGCACTGCCGGTGTGGCCCCCTCCCAAAAATAATAATAAAGTAGTCACAGATATAACTTTAAGAGTAGACATATATGATTTAATACAAGAATACCAGATCCAATCTTTAGGACCACATGTTCTCTTGAACGCTTAAGAAGTAAGCCCCACACATCAAGCTTGGAGCAATCCATGGATACTAAAAGGCCCAAACCCCAACTCTATGTATCCCCTCAAAATATCAGACGTATCATCTCTTTTCACAACACACACTGATCAAATTTAGATAATATTGTTCTTAGCATTACTGTCACTGTTTAAAAGTATGACAAATTAACTATAAAGAAGACCTTGTTGAGTAACTGACTGAAGAATAAAAAACAGCATGCAGGGAAAAATAAAATTCAAGGTGAGAGATTCCATCTCCAACTTTAGAAAAAAGTTAAAAAGAATAAATATTTCAGAGATTTATTAAAATTTCTGGATAAAGCTTACTTCATTTCAATGAATAATATATACTCATTACTCCATATGTCTGTTATACTATTAATAGTATTTTGGTGCTCCAACAGAGACGACATCTCAAAAGGATTGAGGTAAAGTAGGTAAGGTACTTATTTTGCACCTGATCTACATGGACTTGGTTTCAGGTACCACTTATGGTACCAAGCCCACCAAGAATGATTCCCTAAGCTCAGAGCCAGAAGTAAGTTGTGAGCACCGCTGAGTGTGGCCCCATGTCTGCCCTCCCACCCTGCCAAAAAAAAGACCTAGTCTATGTTACTCACAAATACCATCTAATAGAGGGCAAAAAATGCATTTTGACTAGAATATCAGTTATATGACTGTGGAATCATTTGAAATTACCATGAGAAACCACATTTTGTGAATTAAGCAGCAATATCATTTTTTCTCAATCTGATCATGTACAAAGGTAGGTTATGGTGAAAAATAATTAGTTTTGGCTGACAGTTTCTGGTGTCAGGACACACATGCCACAGGAAGTTAGACCAGCTTTCCAGGTGATTTAATTGGCTTTGACTTCAGCCTCATTAAAGGATAAGACATTCACAAGACAGAAAAGGCAGAGAATAGGAAGTAAGAGAGAGGAAGGAAAAGAAAGTCATCAACAGAAATGAGAAAAGAGTTCTTTTTAAGTGCACATGGAACATTGTCAATAATATATTACTATATCTTTGGAGGGTAAATCCTCTGGTAATTTAGTATGATGAAATTTCAGGAAGCTTGTTTTCAAGTGACAATTGCATAAAGTTGGAGACCAACTGCCAGAAGAAAGCTGGGAAAAAACACATACATGGAACAATAACAGGCTATTAAAGAAATGTATTTTATTTTTTTTATTTAAACACCTTGATTACATACATGATTGTGTTTGGGTTTCAGTCATAAAAGGAACACCACCCATCACCAGTGCAACATTCCCATCACCCACGTCCCAAATCTCCC